>NC_142515.1:42842575-43145606 GCF_057876585.1 Rhinolophus sinicus
AATCTCAGAAAAAGAAATTAAAAAAAGCAATTCCTTTTGCAATTGCAGCAAAAAGAATAAAATACCTAGGAATAAACTTAACCAAGGATGTGAAAGACCTATATGCTGAAAAATATAAGACATTTTTAAAAGAAACTGAAGAAAACACAAAGAAATGGAAAGACATTCCGTGCTCATGGATTAGAAGAATCAACATAGTTAAAATGGCCGTATTACCCAAAGCAATATACAGATTTAATGCAATCCCCATCAAAATCCCAATGGCAATTTTTAAAGAAATAGAACAAAAAATCATCAGATTTGTTTGGAACCACAAAAGACGCCAAATAGCCAAAGCAATCTTAAGAAAAAAGAACAATGCTGGAGGTATCACACTCCCTGACTTTAGCTTGTACTACAGGGCAACAATAATCAAAACAGCATGGTATTGGCAGAAAAACAGACACATAGATCAATGGAATAGAATTGAGAACCCAGAAATAAAATCACATAAATACGGACAAACAATTTTTGACAAAAAAGTCAGAAACATACAATGGAGAAAAGACAGCCTCTTCAATAAATGGTGCTGGCAGAATTGAAAAGCCACGTGCAAAAGAATGAAACTGGACTGCTATCTGTCACCATGTACCAAAATTAATTCAAAATGGATCAAAGACTTAAGCATAAGACCTGAAACAATAAACTGCATAGAAGAAAACATAGGTACTAAACTTTTGAACCTTGGGTTCAAAGAGCATTTTATGAATTTGACTCCAAAGGCAATGGAAATAAAAGCTAAAATAAATGAATGGGACTATATCAAACTTAAAACCTTCTGCACAGCAAAAGAAACCATTGACAAAATAAAGAGGCAACCAAGTGAATGGGAGAAGATTTTTGCAAATAGTGCCTCCAATAAGGGGCTAAATACAAGGAACTGATGCAACTCAACAACAAAAAAACAAACAGCCCAATTGAAAAATGGGCAGAGGACCTGAAGAGACATTTCTCCAAAGAGGACATACAAATGGCAAGTAGACATATGAAAAAATGCTCAACATCACTAATCATCAGAGAAATGCAAATAAAAACCACAATGAGATATCACCTCACCCCAGTTAGAATGGCTATTATCAACAAGACAAATAGTAACAAGTGTTGGAGAGGCTGTGGAGAAAAAGGAACCCTCATATACTATTGGTGGGAATGCAGACTGTTGCAGCCACTATGGAAGGCAGTGTGGAGGTTCCTCAAAAAACGACAAATAGAATTACCATATGACCCAGCAATCCCTCTCCTGGGTATCTACCCAAAAATCTGAACACATTTATATGTAAAGACAAGTGTGCTCCAATCTTATTTGCAGCTTTGTTTACGGTGGCCAAGACATGGAAACAACCAAAAAGTTCTTCAATAGATGAATGGATAAAGTTGTGGTATATATACACAATGGAATACTATTCGGTGGTAAGAAAAGATGAAATAGGAACATTTGTGACAACATGGATAGATCTTGAGATTATAATGCTAAGCAAAATAAGTCAGACAGAAAAAGCAGAGAACGATATGATTTCACTGATATGTGGTATATGAACCAAAAACAACAAAAGAACAAGACAAACAAATGAGAAACAAAAACTCATAGACACAGACAATGGTTTAGTGGTTACCGTAGGGTAAGGGGGTGAGGGAGTGGTAGACGAGGGTAAAGGGGATCAAATATATGGTGATGGAAGGAGAACTGCCTCTGGGTGGTGAACACACAATGGAATTTATAGATGATGTAATAGAGTTGTACACCTGAAATCTATGTAAATTTACTAATGTTTGTCACCCCAATAAACTTTAATTTAAAAATAAATAAATAAATAAATAAATAAATAAATAAATAAATAAATAAATAAAATAAAATGAAAAATAAAAGCAAAATTTGTTCTTAAACAAATTTAACCTTGTTAAGATTTGGTGTGTTTTTCAGTTTTTTTATATGAATATATATTTGATTTAATTTGGTTTTGCATAATATACATACTTTTAAATATTTTACCTTGCATCCTCCTTTTAGGTTTCACTGAACAGTATCATGAGCAGTTTTCCACAGCTACATAATCTCCCATCATGTAGTCATACCATAATTTGCTTAACCATTTATTGATAGACATTAGGTTTCTCTTAAGTTTCGCTATGATACATATTGTTTCAGCATCCATAATTCTGGAGTGCTTTTTTGATTATTACAACCGAATAAATTCCTAGAAGTGAATACAGGTCAAGGGCATGAAAAATATAAATCTAGTATGTTATAAAATTTCCCTCTAGGAAACTAATACTAATTTAAACTGCTAGCAGCATTTTCTGTAGTTCTTCTTTTACTGCAGCTCTGCCAATACTGAGTGTTAACTTTGTTTCATCATTCTCAATTAATTGCAAAGTAATAATGTTCATTAATTAATTAGACAAATATTTATCAATGTCTATCTAGGTACACGGACAAGGAAAAACATACCTACTCTCTAATCTCCTGAAGTACGTAATTTGGTATAAGACATAGATAGCAAACAAATAATTATGCAAATTGAAATATAATTATAAACAGATAAATGCATGAAAGGAAATTAATAGAGTACTATGAGAGTGGTTTGAGATAAGAGTCAAAACATAACTGGGGAATTTAGCATGAGGGTGACATGATTGGATTTGAATTTCTAAAAGTACCATCTTGCTGCAATATAGAGAATGTATTACTGGACAATAAGAGTGGATCGGGGGAGACCAGTAATTGGTTATTCACATGAGAGAGAAAATGGTAGTTCCAACTAAAGTATTACAGTAGGAAGTTTAGAAGCTGAGGAATATGTCATTGATATTTTAATCTGAATGTGTTTGATTATTAGTATTATTCATTATAATTATTAGTACTATTTATTATATTATTATAATTATTATTGATTGAATGCTTTTCCATATCTTTATTGGCATCTTATGTTTTGTGTCCGTATGTGAGGAAAGGAACAAGTGAGAGCACGTGAGCTTTATTCTTGTTTTTTTTGCTCATTTTCAATTGAGGTTTTGAGCATTTTCTTGATTGATTTGTGAAAACCCTTTATTGGTGACTGTATTTCCATCATTATATTCTAAACAACCAAAGAAAACCTAGTGGCTTACGCTGCAAGCTCCCATTTCTCCTGTGCAGGCCCCCAGATTGTCTGGAAAAACTCTGCTTCAGGTTCACATGGGTACAGGGCTTTTCTACTTCTCTCATTCTGTGACCATTGTCGCTCCTGGGAATGTTTATGCCCAAAACAGATGGCAGAAGCACGAAAGGCCAAACCAAACTATGCAAGCATATTTAAGGCCTCTGTTTCTTTCATATTTACTAATTTTCCATTGGCCAAAGCAAGTCAGGTGGCCAATCCTAATATCCAGTGGGCCAGGATGTTTACTCTGCTTGTTTTACTTGGAGGCTCTCCCAAGTCACATGGCAAGGTGGATAATGTGTAATCCTATCACAGGGAAGAACTGGGAACCATAACCTGATCTATTGAAAGGACATTTGTCAGTTGTTCTTTATATGTGTGTCAATATTTTTTCACAGGATTTTGTTTGTCATCAATTTTGTTATGATATTCAAAAGGTTTTAATTATATAATCAAAGTTATAGCTTTAGGAAATCCTTACCTATTCTAAGTTCAGATAAATCTTTACTTAAATATTTTTCTAATAGTTTTATCATTTTATTTCTACATATAGCTATTTAAGCTACCTGAAATTTATTTGGGGCATATGATGTAAAGTAATGATCTAATTTATTTCCCCCAAATAAATTGCTTTAAAATACTTTAATGAAAATTTCTGTGCACAATATGAAGAAAACTATAATATTTTGTTGAAGGCTATTAATGAAACAAAATTTAAATAAATGAATAACTGTGGTATCTTCCTGGATCAGAAAATTAAATATAAAGTTATCACTACTGAATTGCTATGCAAATCCAATGAATATTCCACCAGGACTTTTTTTTTTAACCTGACAAGCAAAATAGAAAATGTCTACAAGAATAAACAGATAAAAATAAGTCATGAAAAGAGGTAAGCTAAATATTTGTATTATAACTATTAAGTATTGTGGTTTAGGTGTCAAGAATAGAAAGATGAGTAGAATAAAATAGGTGGTTAACTTAAAAATAAATGGCCTTTCAAAGTGAGAGGCAACACTCATTTATGTGAGATCAGAAGAACAGCTATTTAGGAAACCACTGATTCAGGCAGAGCCCAAATAGTGCTCTGATTAGGAGACAAAGGCAAAAGGTATTTATGAAAAAGGGAAGAGGGACAATTACATCAATAGAAGGAAGGCATTTCTATTGGCGCACATAGCATAACAGAGTGATACTAATTCTAAACAATGCTTTTAATTTTCAGTCTGGTAGCCTTCAGTCCGGCAGTCAAATCTGCCTTCTTGTATTTGCAAACAGTTTTTTGGGACGTAATTTCATCTGAGGCCCTGTCCAAACATTATTTTGCCCTGTTTTAATATTCCAAATGTTTGAGGCATAAGAGGTGCAAGGTAGTTCCTCTGGTATAGCAGTTCTGACTCCATTTTAAAGTGGCTTCATTTATAGTTTTTTAAATTTCCCACTTTTGATTAATATCTTTTCTTGAAAAAATTACTGATCAATCATTGGAAAGCAGCATTGATCAGTTATTAAAAGTATCGTTGGTTCTCCATTGTCAGGTGGCTCATTTTGCGTGGTCATGTCATTGTCAGTCCCTCACTGTCAGGAAGACTCACTCCCAGTATATCATGTCCAGGTAGGAGGGAAAGTAGTTTTTTTGGAGCGTTAGGCCACATTTGAAAAACAAGAATGCTAGAACAGAGGAAGGTTTACCATCATGTTTCTTTAAGGGCAAATATTTTCTATGATTTCTTAAGGATTTTCAAGTGAAGTATCATAGGCCTTAGTGATCATTTCAAAGTGTTGAGCAACCATTATCAAACTGGTATCATTATAACATCGAGCTATTCAAAACAAACAGGGATTTATAATAGCAAAAACATTTATAACAACAAACAAAATGCCAAGTTCAACTTGAAAAATAGATCTTAACCAGGAGGTAATCCATGAGGTCAGTCAGCTGAAGATATTAAAGAACCATGAGGTATCAGGGGACACTGTATATAATCATTTAGTTTGTGCCTGGATTTTACCAGTTCTATCTCTATTTTGTCAGAGGTATTTGCTCAACTAAAACAAGAGGTATTAACAACAGAGCAACCTCTACCTTGCTCAGTCCAGATATGGTCAAGAACAATTCTATCATCTAATATAACTCATGCAAGGGAATTTAAAGACTTTTTTCTGGTTGGCTATTGCTATTGCAGTCATTGCAATGCCTGCCAGGAAAAAAAGTATTCTTTTACCTTTACTGGTACCTTTACTGAAGATAATATTCCCAGGCATTAACCATCCTTGACTGTGTGCGTAACCAGTTGCATGTTTTGACGTGAGAAGTAGGTTTAAATAATATGTTCAGATTTCCAGTCAAGATGGTAGAGTAGGTAAATGCTGTGCTGGCCTCCATTCATGACCACATCAAAATTACAACTAAACTACAGAACAACCATCATTGAGAATTGCCTGAAGTCTAGCTGAACAGAAGTCCCATAACTAAGGACAAACAGAAGAAGGAAATTCTAGACTGGTAGGAGGGGCAAAGACATGGAACAGGCTGGTCCCACACCCACATGTAATTGTTAAAAATCAGGAGAGATATCTTGACTGTGGAGGGCCCCCTGGAGTAGTGAGGGGTCCAGCCCCACACCAGGCTCCCCAGTCCAGGTTTCCAGTGCCAGGAAGAGAAGTCCCCACAATTTCTGGGTCTGAAAAACAGTGCAGACTGGGGCCAAGTGAGATGGAGAGCAGCTGGAGTTCTAGGTGCTCCTCTTAAAGTTCCCACAAACAACTTACTTGCTGAGCGTCTCACTTACTCTGAGCTCCAGCACTGGGGCAGCTGCACATAAGGTGCCAGGGACGTACAGGGAGGAACTGAATTGTATGGTTTTAGGGCAAGGGCTGGAGGGGCAGTTTTCTCCCAGACAGAAATGTTAGCAGAAGCCATTATTTCTTTGTTGAGTCCTCCCCCATTCCAGCATGCAGACTGCAGGTGGCTGCCTATCTGAGTCTCCATCAACCAAGCTAACACTTTTCACCCTGCCCTAGTGATTCCCTGAGACCCCACCCCACCTAACTTGAGGATCCACCCAAGCCACTTCCAGTGGCTTTTCCATATAAATGGCCTGTCTTGGCTCATGCTACAAATTTTCCTAAAATATCTCAAATGTTCACATAATACAGACAAGCAGGACCTGGTCTTGGCATGACCCAAACATCATGCTGAGCAGCCTGGCACTAGTGGTAGTCAGCTTTGTTTCACATGTTGGCCTCTACTAGGCACCTCCAAGAACAGTGTGGCATCTGCCCTCTGTGGATTGCTTTGTGGCTCATGCCAGGTTGCCCCTGGCAGGGCACAGGTTCTGGCTCAATTTGTCCTGCAGCAGGGCCTCTTCCAGGAGGCCCTGGGACTGGCATTCCCAGTGGCCCATTTTAGAAAAACCTAGAGCACCACCCAACTGACTCCATGGGTGACAAACACAAAGGGCAAACTGGGCAGGCACCAAAACCTTACTCAAGTGAATCCTGCTCCATAGCATCAGCCCCTGCACAATAGCTCTTCAACTGTAGTCACAGCCAGTCCTCACAAACAATCAGCCCAAAGGTCAATCCCTCCTATTGATGTGCAAACACCAACCAAGGCTCAACTACAATAGGCAGGCAAACACAACCCACATAAGGGACACACGTAGAGCACCAAACTTCAGGGGGCAAGTGAGTCTACACCACTGGGCTCCACAGGACACGTACATAAGGCCACTCTACTAATACTAGGACATATATCAGCCTTACCTAATACATAGAAGCAAATAGAGGGAGGCAGCCAAAATAGGGAGACAAGGAAACATTTCCCAAATGAAAGAACAGAACAAAGCTCCAGAAAAAGAACTAAATAAAATGGACACAAGAAATCTACCAGATGCAGAGTTCAAAACACTGGTTATAAGGATGCTCAATGAACTTAGGGGAAGAGTAAATGAATTCAGTGAGAACTTCAACAAATAGATGGGAAACATAAAAATGGAGATAGAAAACATAAAAATGGAACCAGTAAGAAATGAAGAATACAATAACTGATATAAAGAATACGTTAGTGGGGATCAAAAGTAGATTAGATAAAGCAGAAGACCAAATCAGCAATTTATAAGTTAAGGTCACAGAAAACACCCAATCACAATAGCAAAAAGAAAAAAAGTATCCCAAAAACATAAGGATAATTTAAGGGGCCTCTGGGCCAACATCAAGCATACCAACATTTGCATCATTGTGGCACCAGAAGAAGAAGAGAGAGAACAAGGAATTGAAAACCTATTTGAAGAAATAATTATGAAAAACTTGTCTAACCTAATGAAGGAAATAGCATACAAGCCCAGGAAGAACAGAGAGTCCCAAACAAGATGAACTCAAAGAGGCCCACACCATGACACATCATATTTAAAATGCCAACGTTTAAAGACAAAAAGAGAATCCTAAAAGCAGCAAGAGAAAAGCAGTTGGTTACCTACAAGGGAGCTCCCATAAGAATGTGAGCTGATTTCTCAACATAAACTTTACAGGCCAGAAGGGATTGGCACAAAATATTCAAAGTGATGAAAAACAACGACCTACAACCAAGATTACTCTACTCAGCAAAGCTATCATTTATAATCAAAAGACAGATAAAGAGTTTGCCAGACAAGAAAAAGCTAAAGGAGTTCATACCTACCAAGCCAGTATTACAAGGAATGTTAAAGGGACTTCTTTAAAAAGGAAAACAAAATCAAAATTATGAATAATAAAATGGCTACATATCTATCAACAGTTACTTTCAATGTAAATGCTCCAATCAAAAGATAAGGTGGCTGAATAGATAAGAAAACAAAACTCTTACATATGCTGCGTACAAGAGACGCATTTCAGTTTGAAAGACACACACAGACACACACAGTAAAGGGATGGAAAAAGATATTTCATGAAAATGGCGAGGTGCGGGGGAAGCTAGGGCAGCAATGTTTATACTAGACAAAATAAACTTTAACACAAATGCTGTAAGAAGAGACAATGAAGGACCCAGTAATCCCACTTCTGGGTATTTATCCAAAGAAACCCAAAACGCTACTTCAAGGGGATGTGGGCATGCATATGTTCATTGCAGCACTGCTTACAATGGCCAAGATGTAGAGGCAGCCTGGGTATCTGTGGATGCACGAAAAATAAAGAGGTGATACATATGTACAGTGGAATATTGCTCTGCCAGGGGAGGGAATGGGTTCATGCCATCTGTGGATGGACCAAGGGAATATTATGCTGAGTGAAGTACTATGTCAGACAACAAAAGACAGACACAATGTAATTTCACTTATATGTGGAATCTAAAGAACAAAGTAAACAAACAAAACAGAAACACACTCAAAGATACAGAGAAAATTTTGATGGTTGCTGATGAGAGGGTGGTTGTGGTGGGGGTGGGTGAAAAACAGGAAAGAATTAAGAAGTACAAATTGGTTGTTAGAAAATAGTCATGGGGATGTAGGGTATAGCACAAGGAATATAGTCAATAATGTTATAATAACTGTGAATGATGTCAGATACACACTAGATTTATTGGGGTGATAGATGGGAGGGGGTCGGGAGGAGGGTGAAAAAGATGAAGACATTAAAGAGTGCAAATTGGGAAAGATCCAAATGGCAAAGTAGATAAACACTGTGCCTGCCTGCTTCCGTGAACACATTAAAATTACAACTAAATTATACAACAATGAACCTGGAGAATCATCTGAAGTCTAGGCAAATAGAAGTCCTATAACTGAAAATATAAAGAAGCCACGACGAGACTGGTAGGAGCGGCGAAGACGAAGAACAGGCCAAAAATCTCCCTGTGGCGGTTGAGAATCAGAAGGGATATCTCAGCTATGGAGGTTCCCCCCAGAAGAGAAAGGGACCCCAGCCTCTCACACCAGACTCCCCAACCTGGAGTACTGGTACTGGGAAGAGGAGCCACCACAACATCTGACTGTGAAAAACAGTGCAGATTCCAACCATTTGAGTGGGACGGAAGGCTGCAGAAAACCCAAACATCCTCTTAAACAGCCCACGCACAGACTCACTCAGTCGTAGGCACTCACCTTGAGCTCTAGTGGAGGGATGGTGACTCGGGGAGCCTCAGACACATAGGGAGGCAGACTGAAGTGTGTGGCTTCAAAGGTAGGACTAGAAAACAGTTGGCATTTTTTGGCGAGGAGTCCTCCCCTGCTGCCGGCAGGCAGGCAGGCAGGCGCCATCTTTCCTATGTTGAGCCCACCCCCACAGGCCACATCTGAATCTGATTTGAAGCTAAGCAGCCCGGTGAGCTCCTCAGCTTTGCCCTACTGACTCAGCTAGGGGGCAGGTGAAAAAGGTGAAGAGATTAACAATTACATATTGGTATTTACAAAATAGTCATGGGGATGTAATCCAAAGCACAGGGATAGTCAATAATATGGTAGTAGCTATGTATAGTGACAGGTGGGTACTAGACTAGTCACAGGGATCACTTCTTAAATTATATAAATGTCTAACCACTATGCTGTACACCTGAAATTAATATAAAATAATATTGAATGTTAACAGTAATTGAAAAATTTAAAAAGGGAATGGAAAGTGGAGAGGAATAAGAGGTTCAAATTTTCAGGTATAAAACAGGTAAGTCATGGGGATGTAACGTATATCATGGTGAATATAGTCAATAATATTGTGATAGCATAGTACAGTGTCAGATGGTTGCTGAATTTATGGTGATCACTTTTTAGTTATATAAATATTGAACAACTATGCTGTACACCTGAAACTGATATAATGTTGTATGTTAGCTAAATTTTTTAATAACAATCATTAAAAAATAAAATAATTATTAAAGAATAAATAAGTAAAAATAAATAAAGATGGTGCCCAATGTTGTTGTCTGTTTAGTTAGAAACTAAAGTGAAAAAGTAAACAATAACTATTACAGTGCTTGGCCTCTTATACTATTTGTGACACAGGAAGAAACTAAAGTAAGCAGGGAAAAGGAAACATGAAGGTGTAGATCATTCAGGCCTCATCCAGAATCTTGGGTTAGCTGTTCACAATAGATTTCGACTGCTTCTTTTTCTAGTAATTTTTAACTTTAAATCTTCTGTTGGTTGAGCCGTCCAGTTAGATGCAAAAGCATTCTTTAAATAGGGAGAAATGAATCCAAAGGTCAACACCTTCAAATTTGGTCACATATCGATTAGTTAAGAGTACCTGAAATTCTGGAGAGATCCAGTAAGAAGGAAAAGATAAACTAATCTGAATTTTGTTTACAAAGGTATACTTTACCAAATTGCTGTAGGTCACAGATATAATAGTTTAAGAGAAAAGAATAAGTCTTATATCTGGAAAACAAAAAAGATCAAAACCCAGTAATATTTTATATAAAAAGTCATAAAAATCATAATAATCATCCTTACCAGTTCATTTAGTCCCCTGTTATTAATTCTTGTTGAGCATGAACTTTTTGTTAGCAGTTCTAACAATCTAGTTTTTCCTTAAAGTTCTATAAAACCTTACCCAGTTATGTGTTATGTTTTTAAGTTATAATCTCTTTGAAGATTAAACATATTTGTAGGAACTTTTTTTGCCCTAGTATCACAGTTAATGGTGAATATTATGGGAATGGTGTGTCAATAAAAAAAAAATGCAAGGAAAAAAGAAAGATACAACCTAGATATTTTTCTCACACTGAAAAATCTTGAGATGTGAAGAGCTATGGGACTGCTCTGTACTGCCCTCAATGGGACTCCTAGGCAGGGACTCATCCTCCTGGTTCAAGGTAACAGAATGGAGAAAGTTTCAAAGAAGGGATACAGAACACATACAGATTGTTTCTTCCCAGAATCTGTTATATAACATGTCCCCTTGCATCCCATTGCCCTGAATACAGCCATATGGCCCCACCTAGAACAAGGGAGGCCAGAAAATGCAGGGTTTATTTCTAATATCAGCAGCTTTTCAACGGCTAAAAAAAAAAAAGAAGAAGAAGAAGAAGAAGAAGAAGAAAGAAAAAGAAAAAAAATCTGCTAATTTTACTATTAAGAAAGAGGGGAAGAATGGATAGTTAAGGACAACTAATGGTCTCTACTTAACCAGGCAAACAGTGTATAATGGGAACCCAAGGGTCATGAACACAAGTCCTACAACAGCAGCTGTGAGTAAGCATAGGTACCCAGCACAGATTAAGGCCAATGGCAGGAAGGTCCGGGGAAGATAGTTTCATGGGGCAAAAAAAAGTGGAACTGAGAGATTACATGAAGTGATTGATCCCACCTAGAGGTATTTTATAGATAAAGTGGAAAGTTTGGGAAACAATTAGTGATAGACTTTTTAGAAAATTAAATGTTTTTTAAAGGTTATCGTATTCCAGGAATAACAAAATAATGTTTTAAAAGGAAATGCCGTATTAGGACCCTACAAGAATTATTTACATTGTCATAAAACTCAAACGTCAAATATGGATTTAACAAAAATTCTGATGTGTTTATATTAAGAGGAGGAGTATAGAAAGGGAGGTGTGGGAGAGTGTTAATTAATATCTAAGTCTTCATCTTGAATAATTCAAAATCAATAGACAAATTCTAAAATTGAAAATCAAGGAAAACAGTGTAATATCAACATTTAGAAACACAGAGGAAAATGGCAAAAGAAATAGTTAAAAATTATTATTTTAAATGGGGAGGGATAGGGAACAGGTGATTTATAAGCCTTTGACTTTTAAAAGTATATAAATCTATATTTAAGTGAGTAAATCTATACAAGCATTTTTTATTAGTTTTTTTAATTTTTAAAGGATTAGTTGCAATTTTCATTCATAAATCTTCTGCTTCCCCAGTCAACACTTTATAAACTTTAATGCAAATAATAATAGTAATAATGTTATATGGTTTAGATACCAAACCTGAATTTCCTTTAAAAATTTTTCCTCCTCTAACTAGTAAAATCTTTCGAGGTCTCAAATAATAACCTTAGGTACCAAAGAACCTTTATTTAATGTTTGTATTTCCTTGACCTAAAGTTACCAATCTACTTTTTTTAGATGTCTTTCTTGTCTATTGTCTCAAGTTTAAGGTTTTCATTGAATCAAACTCTATGAATAATTCATAGCAACTAAATAGGTGGAATTAGTGCTTCTAGCTTTCAGTGTCTACAAATCTCATCGTCAGGGAAGATGTAGTTTTCCAATGCCAATCCCCCAGAAATAACGATGCAAAACGTGCATCCAGCAGGTTTTCAGGCTCTTTGATCCAACAGTTTAAATATATGTAGGTTATGTCGTCAGACAGGATGTCACCTCTGTCATCATGTCAGCTGGCTTCTTCTTCCACATCCCAGCACTTGCCCTGTCATCGCCTAACCTATAACTTTATTTTCAGCAGCCACAGCCCTAGAGTCTTAGATGCTTTGTGAAAACAGCCTCATTATCTGTAGTGTTGTAACAGCAGTTAGAAACTGAATGACATTCAATTAAAATGATATTAGCAGCTCAGGAGTGATTTTGTTTAATTTACTCCTACTCAGATGTAAAAACATTAGCGACTTTTTTAATTGGACCTCATAATGTCTAACTCCTACTCGAATGCAATGAAATTAAAGACTTTGGTGCCTAAATACCGCTTAATTTACTCCTACCCATCTATAATGACATTAAAGATGCTTTAGGGTAGATATTGTTTCCAATCAATTTTTTCAAAAGAAATCTGAGCTCACAGGTACTATTATTAAGCATATAATAAAATCACACAAGCAATATATCTTTACAATTGGGGATAGGGTGGTTTCCAGTAATATTAAAAAGTAATCATTTTCATTTTAATGCAAGGATATTAAAAAGTAATATCTTAAATACAAGATTTTGTAAAGTTTTCAATTGTTTAAACAAATATATGATTCACAGCGTGTTAAAGAAAAGTACATAGTTACATATAAATTTGAAGTGAATTTTATTGCATTATGGCATGTGATTGGCTTATGCCTAATAAGAAATTTTACCTTAAACATGGCTTAGAGAAAAGTATGTTAAAAATCTAGGGCGGCCGGATGGCTCAGCTGGTTAGAGCGTGAGCTCTGAGCAACAGGGTTGCCAGTTCGATTCCCACATGAGCCAGGGAGCTGCACCCTCCACAACTAGATTGAAGACAATGAGCTGCCGCTGAGCTTCCAGAGGGGCGACCAGATGCTGCTCAGTTGGTTAGAGTGCAAACTCTCTGGTTTAATTCCACATGGGAATCCCCAGCTTTTTGCCAGGGATGGTGGGCTTGTGCCCCCTGTAATTAAATATTGAAAAATGGTGATTGGACTTGGAGCTGAGCTGCGCCCTCCACAATTAGATTGAAGGACAACAACTTGACTTGGAGCTGATGGGCCCTGGAAAAACACAGTTCCCCAACATTCCCCAGTAAAAAATAAGTAAAAAAAAATCTAATGCTAATAATTTTTAAATCCTTTTCCTACCTTCAGTTTAAAGAATGATTTTTTAAAAACCTTTATTTTCCTGAAAGGCTATTTTTAAACACAGCATGATTTTGAGTCCATATGTACCTGGGACAGAGTAAGCATTCAATGAATAGTTGTGGAGATGGGGAATAAAAACTAGTATCAATAATAATAACTGATATATATTTAATATTTATAAAGTTCCTACATGTGCCAGACACCATTCTGAACATTTTAAATGTATTAATTCATTTAATCCTTTGAATTAAGTAATATTAAGTAATAGTCTTAGTTTACAGACAAAAACAATAAAATCATGGATGTTGCTGTTAACATTCTTTGGGCCACCTTTAGTTTGGGAAGTCTTTTAAGCACTTATAAATTCCTACCCCATAAAATTAAGAAAATTTATACAGTAAAATAAGAAAGTGAACAGAAGCCCACAAACACCCATACATATATACACACATACATGGGATATTTCAGCCCAGAAACACAGCTTTCTTTACTTGGATATTTAGGAATAATTTCTCAAGATGTTTCCTTTGGGGAAAAAAAATGATGATGTTTTAAAAGATCTAACAATAATATTGATGTGCCTAGAATACATCCTGGTCACAGTTTCTTGTTGTGGTCACAGAGTTGGAGGATAGACATTTTAGTCTCTTCAGTGGTTCTGCGTTGGCTGAAATGCATGGCTCCTCCCAGGCAGGTAGGCAGGACCTAAGGTTAAGAAATGTTTTCATAATAGATGTCAAGGGCAATTATGCAACTGCCTAGGTTTGAATCCTCACTCTGCCACTTGTTGATTGTTTGATCTTAGACACGATGTTTAATTCTGTAAGCCTCAGTTTTCTTATCTGTCAATGAGAATTAATAAGCTCTATCATTTTTTCTAAAATACGACTCACGTCATACTTCCTATGTAGGTGAATATCACTCAATGCATTTATAATTTTTAATCCAGACTCCTAGGAGTCATCCTAGATTGATATCTCTCTCTCTCTCTCTCTCTCTCTCTCTCTCTCTCTCTCTCTCTCTCTCTCTCTCCATCCAATGAATCACCAAATCTGTCTATCTTATCTCCTAGGTATTACTCATTCAGAGCATCCTAGTTGCAATGAGATGCAGTAGATGGTACGTGATAATAGAATAAATAAGTGAACATTTACTCACCCAACTTTTGTAGAACCCCAGCTTTTTGCCAGGAGGTGCTAAGGTGCCAGAGTTGCAAAGGTGATAATCTTTGAACTCAAGGAGATTCTGCTTTTGGTATGGTATGATAAGTGCTTTTACAGCACCATGCGAATATGGTCATGCCTTATTGCAGGAGTGCCTCAATCAGGAGTGCATCTGGCTGCATGTAACAGAACACTCAGCTACAGCGATCACACCAAGTGTGCTTTGATGGAAATGGCAAACATTTTAAATTGAAGAGGTAGTTTTGAGGGAGTCCGTGTAATCTGGAATCTGGATAATAAATACTGATTTCTTTTTTTATTTTTAAGTCTGATTTCCAAGCATCAGTCTGCTAATGAAAATTTCCACACTTCTAGACAGTTATCATTGTCTCTCATATAACCTTACTACTGAGCAGCATATCTCTTCCCCAGTCTCCAGACACACGGGTTCTAATGACACCTCAAACCACCATGGCCAGGAGAATTTCAGTCAACCTATGTCAGTCATACTCGACAAATTTTATGGAAATCCGATAACCTATTTTCACACAAACCAAAAAATAGACTGAAACGATATACTTTACATAGATGAAAACGTATGTTGTGGTAATGATACAACAAAAAGACATCCACACAAAAAAAAAAAAAGAAAGAAAGAAAAGGATAACTAGGAAAAATTAAGAATTACTTTTGGCTGTTTTAAGAGTAATGATGTATTACTTTTATTTATTTATTTTTATTATTATTATTATTATTATTATTATTATTTTTAAGAATAGTGTTTCTCCAGGGCCCATCAGCTCCAAGTTGTTGTCCTTCTATCTAGTTGTGGAGGGCACAGCTCAGCTAGTTGCCATTTTCAGTCTTTAGTTGCAGGGGCACGGCCCACCATCCCATGCAGGAATTGGACCTGGCAACCCTGTTGTTCAGAGCTCACACTCTAACCAACTGAGCCATCTGACCGCCCCATGATTCATTACTTTTAGAAAGACCACAATTAAGAGTGCCATCGTAAAAGTCCGACTAAGCTTAACATACTGTTTCCCGTGATATACCTGATACAATTCTGTAAGTCAATTTCTTTCACATTAGTTTGATTTTTGTCCCTTATTTTTCACAGCTGTGATTCAAGTTCAGTACTACTACTATCACTGCTACTACTATGACTACTGCTGCTACAGAAAATGTGTTTCCCTGTGCCTAAAGAAACAAAATAATAAGTTAGCAGAAGTATCAGATAGCAGTAGCAGTGGTAGCAGTAATAGTAGTAATAAGCCTCCATAACAGTAAGAACAGTATTTCTCCAGCTCTCAGGTCATTCATTATTTGGGTACCACCAGCACTACCTGGAAAGTTCACCCACAATCATTTTGGGATTTCCCAAGAGAATCTCACAAGCTCTTAGCTCGGAGGTTCACCTACCATTTCCCTCATGTTACGGGCTGAATGTTTATGTCTCCCCCAAAATTCATGTTGAATCACTAATCCCCAGTGTGATGGTATTTGGAGGTGGATCCTTTGGGAAGTAATTAGGTTTAGATGATGTCATGAGTATGAGGACCCTTGATGGGATTGGTGCCCTTAATAAGAAAAGAGACCAGATCTCGCTCTTTCCCTCACTCTCTCTCACACCATGTGAGAACACGGAGAAGGTGGTTTGCAAGCCAGGGGAATTGTTCACACCAGGAACCAAATCTGCTGGCACCTTGAACTTAGACTTCCAGCTTCCAAAACTGTGAGAAATAAATGTCTGTTATTGAAGCCCTCCGGTCTACAGTATTTGTTATAGCAGCCCGAACTGACCAAGACACCTCCTCTCTCGCTCCAGCTGCCTGTGGCCATAGATGAAGCTCCTGAAAGCCCCAAAGGCCCAGTTAAGAGCTGCTGTCTCTGCCATGGGTAGGGGCACGAATGCCCCTGAAGTCAAGGTCATGCTGTCCCATGAATCCTATACCAGGGCTCCCATCAGATCATGGGGATGTTTTTCAGACAATCCATAGCTACTTTTGAATCACAGCCCGTCTCCCTGGGAATCAGGCACAAGTCTATATAGGCCAGGTCAAAAGACATTCTGCCTTGCCCTCCACTTGGCTCAAATGGAGTTTAGTGTTTCTTCTCACTGTCGTGTCCCCAGAACTGCCCAAGCACCTGCCATATAGTAGGCTTCAATATAGTAAGTGTTGGTGGAATGAATGAACACACAGGCACCCATTGTAGAAGGGCCCTCCTTCCTTTCCTAGGACATTCCCAGTCTCTCATGTAAATCTCCTATCAGGGAATGATTTGTGAGGTAGCAGGGTATGTATTATTATCTCCATAACAGGTAGAGAAACTAAGACGCAGAAAGGTTTAGTAACTTGCCTAAGAGCCCCACTACCTCACTATGTTTACTGAGTGCTTCACATAGGGTTGTTGCTGTTGTTTGCGTTTTATTGTGTGGTTGTTGTTTTTTTAATATTATATGAGTAATGCCTCTTGCCTTAAACAGCTTTTTAGCTCAGTATTTACTCAGGGAAACGGGGGTAAAAGACTGGAAGAGGATTAACAAATAAGTTCATGATGAAAAAGTCCAGTTTTTGAAAGTCTGTGACCACACTCCTCAAAGAATGCCCAAGGGCACTCAAGCCATTTACTTCTCCTTAGAATAAGAAGAGTGCGAGCCTTGTAAAATTTCCCACACTGCCTGACCCGGCCAGCCTTTGCAAGGAGAAAGAAACTCTCTATCAGCTTCCAGTCGGATTTCTATGCTTCTGCTCTGAATGTTCAATTGTCAGGCAGGACCCTGGGATGTATAATTATACTGCGCAGCCAAAACCAAATAGGCTGGGTTTTTGGTTAGAATCTGTTTTGTTATGATCCTTAATTTCTAGTCAAATAGTTTAGACTTTGGATTTCTAATGCTTTGTAGGAATATAAATTTTGCATTCCCAAATCTGTTTTCATTTAAAGTGTTTAAAAATGGAATGATTTAAGTATTTTATTTTACAATTTTGTAAATTTATTTTCCTATGTGATACAACTACATTTTAGCACTAGCCTCAACAAATGGGTATTTTTTTTTTTATGAACATTAAAAACATGGCACTTGTATAGCTACCAGTCATTCAAGAATTCCATAATAAACTGGAAGCAGCCTCAGTGAGAAGTTCTACTTCCCTTCTATTAATAGATTTTCATATGTTACCATCAAACATAGTCTTATATTGCATTGGGTTTAAGAAGAATGCTTTGGTCAGAGAGTTAAATAAATAAAAAATTTAAACGTCTAGGTATATATCATCCTCAGGTATTATCAGTTACATGTAAAAGACATAAACAAGAAGGATGGACAGGGGGCTTCATGTAGGCCAGGCAGTGGCATTTATTAAGCCAGAAGTCAGGTTTCCTGTCTCTTTGGCCCACGCTAAGGGGACCAAATTTAGTTACTATTCTGGCTCGCAAGGACCTGACGTTGTTCTGGATGATGAATACAATATGTATCATAGGTCTTCAGTAACAGTGAAAGACTATGTAAAATCTTGTTTTCATAGTTGCCCCATTTGAAGTTGTTGTAAGTGATGGCCTTTGGCCTCCTGCTGTGGGTCTGCAGAGTCCTCCCACGCCCTCGCTTCCTTTCTTTTCATCTCCTTCCTTCTTGAAAGTCAAAACCCTCATCTTTGAAGACCAATACTGGCACTGGGCTACAGGGAACCTCCAGCTTACAAATGCAGCAGAGACGCCAGGAGGGAGCAGAGAGCAGAAGGCTGGGTCAACCCTGTGTGCCAACTGCTCAAGCTAGTCAAGAAAGCAATTGGACAGACCAGGCGTTTGGGGGTCTTTGGAGTCATGAAGATAAAGCAACCTGCAAACAGTTCTTTCCTCTCTCTCTCCTCCCACCCTCTCCTTTTCCAGTGGTCATCTTAGAAGGGGTTAGGCACAAAGTAAAAGAGGGGTAAAAAAGAGCAACCATATAGGCAGGATTGCGTTGTCCTGTTTTTTAAAATCATAAAAAAGTTTGTGTGGTAAATGTTCATACTCAGTAAAGGCTTTCTAGATGTGTCCCATACCCCAAACCAATGTGTTCTCTCCTTTCTTCAAAGTCTCCTTGTGGCCTGCTTGTGCTTTTATGGCAATTATTATATTCTCTTCATCACACACTCATTTCAGGACATGTTGTAGACTGTAAGTTCCCTGAAGGCAGGCATGGGAGCTTTTGAACTTTTTTGCTCCCACATCACCCAGCCCAAGACCATAAATGATAATGAATAGTTGATGAATTTGGATTTGCTGGTCCGCTTACAAAATACACCACCTGAGCAATAACCTGTGATTTAGCAAAAGGGTATGTAGTAAGTCCTGAGAAAAAATATTTATCAAGTTAGGGGTTTATAAACTAACTAGTGAGAAAACATATTGATGATTTAAGGTGAGAACTTTTTATTAATGTGCTTTGTAAATCAGGGAAAGTGTCAATTTTTTAAATAAATTATTATTTTAAAATATTCCTTATGATTATCTCTCAGTAAGCTGTAATTAAAAGCAGGGGAAAGGGAGGGACTAATATATGCCTCCTGAAATACTTTTTAAGAACAGGTAGAAAGTTATATACGCATGGAAGCTTTAGAAAATAGGGTATTAAAAAGTAAAAACGAATCATTGATCCTCATCAAATTCTACAAGTTTGTGTGACGTCGTAAGAAGTACAATTCAGCTGTTCAAAAAGGAACAAAAGCGTGGTTTATATGAAAATAGAATTCTTAGAAGAGTTTTTTTTAAGTCTTATTTGCCTGTTGATCCTGAGACAAAGGCGATGAGATGGGATTTCTCATAAAAATAAATTAATACAAAAACGTATTTTATTTTAAGCTGTGAGTTTCAAATATGTATAAGCTTCCCAATGGCAATTAACTTCCTCAGCAAGCAGCCTACAATCATGCTCGGTGTAGTGGGGACACTGGTCTAGAGCAGGGTTCTCAGACTTTAATGTGAGTGCACAAAGCCTGGGATCTTATTGAAATGCAGATTCCGGGTCTGAAGGTTTAGGGTGGGGCCTGAGATTCTGCATTTCTCACACTTTCCAGCTGAAACTCACTCCGGACCAGCGACCCCACTTTGAGAAGCCCTAGGGCACAAAATACTTACTTCAGTGACATTACATGCTGATTGGTAGTGTGCAGCTCCCAGTGGGGTCACTTCCTAGTTCTCTACGTCAGGATGAAAGGCCCACGATCCCTCCAATGGCACTATCATTACGAAGCTGTCACAATGACAGAAGGAAGACAGAATCCAGAAATCAACCAAAGTTTAGGAGGGAAAAATACTGTGACTTGGAAAACAAGGCCCTAGAGACACCAGAAGACTGAGGCTGTCTAATGAAAAGGCCAAGAGAAATAAATACATGCAAGTGGGTAAAATGGGGCAATTCTAAAGTTAATCCTATGTTCTTTAGATCTCCACGGGGGCATTAATTTTATGTGCAATTTGGCTTATTTCTCTTGCTAAGAGGCAGACTTTACAAAGGACTCCAGCTGGGTTAGACAATACTGTGGAAGTAATCTGGGCAGTACAAAATATTTATATAGGTTCAATGAAATCAGTGGGGCCAGGTGTTTTTCAGAATTGACACTTTTTCAGAGTTTGTGCATATTCTGTATGCTGCTTAACATCCCCAGCAGGGCCTGGGAAAAACCACCCCGTAATCAAACCCTTAATATTCTGCAGCTAACATATGAACTTTCAATCACATTGAGTCTGAAAAATAAGGACTCTAAACAGCCTCACATCCATTCAGGACAGGTTTTGTTGCCAAATGAGCTACCAAAAAAAAAAAAAAAAAAATCATATGGTTTGAAGATTTCAGAATTACAGTTTAAGGGAATGTGGACATCTTTTCCAACCCCTCAGCCTCCTATTAAGGGAATTCAACCTTCTTCAGACAAGCAGTGCTCACATACTTCTTCCTCCCTCCTTAAAATAAACTTTTTAATCTCTTCTCCATTATATTAAGGTGTAAGCAACCAATAGCCAGCTCAGGTATATTTGCAGGGATAACCACTATATTTTGAGGTGGAATTTCAGGCATTCACCCATAATTTCATCTAGGAATTTAGCATCCAGGAGATTATAATTTAGTGGGAAAGGATTAAGTGGTTCGGGTCAATAAAATAAATGTTACCTAACCAGAAGTTGTTCCCTGCCTGTGGCTTAACTGACTTTGAGTTAACCTTTTATGATTGACTGTACTATACATTTGCATAGGGCTCTACCATTTTTTAAGTGCTTTTATCATCATTATTTCATTCCATGTGTATTAATCTTTTTTTTCAGTTGTCCAAGGTCACAGCGTTGAGAAGTAGCTGTAAAATCAAACCCAGAGTTTTAATGGAAGATTTAATCAAATCATACCATTTCTATAACACATAGATTCGAAAATAAGTTGGTGGTGTTTGTTTCCTCCCAGTCAGTGAAATGCAAATACGAACTTAGATAATGAGGATTCACTGTAGAAACAGTAAAAGATACAAGAGCGAAACTATATGTGTTCCTTATTAGAATGATCCCATTTTGTCTAATAAGAGCTAATAAGACCAACTTCGAGCAAATGTTCATCCTTATATTCCTTGAGGTGTTGTTATAGTCTCCTTGATTTCTAAGTCACAAGAAATTCTAAGTCAAAGTCCTGGACTCTGAATCTCCAGACCAAATTTGCTTGGTTCATATTTGTTTTAACTATCTGACACAGGAAGTTTGAAGTGTTGTTCGAAGTGGCACAAGATCAATTCCATAAAGATTTATTGCACACCCTGCCTAGCTAACAATAGGTGCTCAATAAATGTTAAATGAATGAATATATCCCCTGTAATTACAAGATTCCCTCCTGTCATTTGACTGAATCAGTAACTCCCCTCCCTCTACTGCCTCAGTAGATGCGACATTCCTTAAAACAAATGTCTGAATCAAAGCGTAGGAGGAAGGTTAATTTGCTTCAAAGAACGGATCAGGAAGTTGCTTTAAAAAATAATGCCACTATCTCTGTGGGAAAAGCTTCAAGAGAAATATAGAGTGTGTTCACAAGCAAAATGGAATCTACAGCATATTGTATATTTATCTTCTCAAGTAAATTTCTTCTCACTCATATTTTACTTTCTCTGTGAGAAAAGCTCCCTTGACTACACCAGTTGTACTCTTTTATGCCTAGTGTGGCACATTGTAGTAAAATTTTGCTGGTCTGCATACCTCACTCTCAGCAATGATACTCTTTTTTATGTTTCATTTAACAAAAGGTGTTCATGAATCAGCTCGAAATCTCAGTTCATATTGAGATGACGCATTTTCTTCAACGAACAACAGTCCACAGTTACAAATGCCAAACAGGAAGGGCACATCTGTGAAAAACAAGCCTCTTAAGCTGGAAGAAAGAATAATGATGATGTGTGGGTTGTGTTTTCTATACAGCAAACTCTGGGAAGACCTTTCTGTGAACAGCTATCTGATCACAATTGAAGAGGCTTTGTCTTACTCACCTCCCACACTCTTTGTATCAGCAGCTCCACAGGGGCAATACAGACTGGTAGTCAAGATTCCTTGGTCATTAGAAACTCAGGTATCGATTCAGAATCTCAAAATCTTGGGATAGAGATCCTTTTTCTCATCACTTGTAGTTCCTAGTACCAAGTAAATCCTAGAAATGAGTGTTTTCTTCTGGGATATGAAAGTTGTTTTTATTTTGTGTTTCAAACTCACAATGGAATCTTCTAGATAATGAACTAGATACATAAATAAAATACTGGTTCAATTTGGGTTTCATTAAGTTTTTTGAATATAAAACAATTCCATTTTCACTATAGAAATCTTAGAGTAAATATGAGATTCCCATTTTTATTCAGCATAAATTTCTATCGTTTTGGAAAATGTTTAAGTTTGCTTCCAGTTTGAACTGTGTGTGTATCTGTTTGGTGTGTGTGTATGTGTATCTGTGTATCTGTGTGAGTCTGTGTTTAACTACATAAGCTCTCTATTCAGGAAAATAATATTTGAGTTTGGTTAATGAGTCAGCAAATTATCATACGCTTTCTTGCAGTTTTGATTCATAGTAACATTTATAACTAACTTTCTTTAGCTTATAGATCCTTCTCTGTAACTGTCATAAAATTGCCGTAATAATAAAACCCCTCCTTTCCATGTGGAATTCCATTAACAGTTTGGCTGTTTCATCCATCATGAGAAGAGTTTGCTACCGAGGAAGATGCTAACAGTATTAACCCTGGAACCTCCCACCTCCTCCTCCCATCCCCAAACTCAATTAAACCAGCATCACACCAAGACACACACAAAAAAACTGCCACCTATTTACATAACACAATGATCGAGTAATAAATCAACATTAATCATGAATGTTGCAACAAGTCACTGAAAATGATGTTTGACCTCACCATGGGCCAGGCTCATCCATCCATGAACAGCATTCATTTCCAACTGGGAGCAACTTCCCACTCCCAAGGACAGGGTCAAGCTTTTCGGATATATACAACAGGCAGGTTTGATCTTTCCTTCCGGATATCACTTTCCTTTTTTCCTAACTCTATTACCTCCTTATTCGGAATCAATTTTATCCTAGAAATGATTCCATTTCCACAACCCCAAGAGTCCAATTTTCCATTTTCTTTAAAGCCCTTCTTAACATCTACTTTCTTATGATACATTCTCTACTAAGGTAAAATTTACCTACAACAAGTATCACACTCCTAGGCTTCCTGATTCTGTCTACAATTACTCTGTTTGAACATTTAAAGGAAAAATGAAAGTTTCTTTGGTTAGTTTCTAGGTAGTGTTTTATGAGTTACAATACTTTAGGGCAAGGTCCTCGCATTTCTTACAGTATGAGCTGCATGGGTGTCACTTCTGCCTCTTGTCCCATATTTTTGTCTTCCCCTGAGGCCTCCAGTTACAAAACTACTCCTGTCCAAGGCTGGTTGAACACAAGCAGCCTCACTCACCCTGCGGCTTGGAATGAAGTCATAGCTCTGCATGCATCTCCCTGAGGCAGTCTTACATCTCCATTACATCACACTTTTTAGTATATATTAACTAGATAGAGACAGGTTTGTGAATTTCTCTTCTTCCTGAAAACACTTTCTCCTGCCTCTGAGCCTTTGCACGTGCTGTTCATTCTTTATAGAATCACCCATCCTCACCCCTCACCCACCTTCCCAATCCCTTATGTGTACGGGGAAACTGTTATTCACACTTCCATTCTCCACTCAAGGCAGCTTCAGGCCCTCAGAAGCCTTCCCAGATACCCCAGACTGACTCTAACACTCTTTCCTGTGTACCACTGTGCTTTACTCAGACTCCAGTTCAAAGCCCATCACTGCTTGCATTTATGTAAGCTTCTGCTCATCACTAGACTGTGAGGCACTAGGAACCAGGGACCACATCATTTCATTTTTGTATCCAAGAACGTAGCACAACACCTGTCATGAGAAGCGTGAAAAAAAAATGTAATGAACAAATGAGTGAGCAAAGGGCAATTCGACAGAACTTCTAAAAGGGAACAACTAGGAGAATAATTGTGTTTTAATAATCAACATTCCCCTGTTAAGTCAAAATTAAATCACCTTGCATTTGACGTAACTTTTTATTCTATTCAATTATTTCTCCAAATCGATACCTCTCCTTAACAAATTTAATGAACAGAGCAGGTAGGTGTGTTTATACACCAGCTGGTCTTTTATTAGTTAGTTGATTAAAATGGCAGTATTAAAAGAAACAAGTTGTGACTAATTCAATATTTGGATAGAAAAAGAGAATTTTTTCACATAAAAACTAGCCTGTATCAAACATAAATCACGCCTCATCATACTGATTACCTGCTATGGTCAATGACATGGAAGTTGAAAATGATAGAAATATGATATGATATCTAAATTAGTATTTTACACAGTCATATGTTAAATACGTGCCATTTCCACCATGACAAACTGATTAAATAACTTAGATGTTTTAACACACATCGTTATACAAAAAAAATTAGAATAAACTATGAATTATTCTGTCAACTTGTGATTCAATGAAACAATATATATCATTCATAGTTATTAATATTTAGTGTCTTTAAGCAAATTAAAAAATCAAACTTAACAAAGGTTAAAAATATCTGATGATACATAGATGATTGTAAAAGTAATATATATTAATGAAGCTTTGTATGACTGACTTTTTCTTTTTTGGTTAATCACTCACAGAATTATGTCACACATATATCAAGACTTGGGCTCCTTTTTCATCCAACTTCCAGCATTTCATTACTATCGTTACCTGATTAATGGATGCAATAATATATATGGCATGATATGATATGTTCACATTAAATTTTAATCAAATATTACTAAATTCAGAAAACATTAAGTAAATCATGACTGATGAGGCAATATTGCTGTACTGTCATATTGATGACTCTCAAACTTCACAACTGAGAGTAACAGATTAAGCACAAGAAGTGAATTTTATAAGGAAATATAAGGATCTCAACTTCCACAGTTGTGTTTTGTTAATTGCTTTACAGCCGCCAGAGAAGACATTAGATCCATCAAGTCTACCAGTGTCACGGATCCTGTAATTCCCTTTTTCAGTTTCAAAAAATTATATTCGCATTGAAAGAGGGGCCCATTCATTATCCGTGGGGATTTGTTATTTTCTAGTCATGGTTTTTAACTAAAAGTTGCTCCACTTATATGAGGTATCTAAAGCAATCAAATTAATAGGAACAGAAAGTAGAATGAATGGTGGTTTCCAGGGTCTGGGGTGCGAGGGGGAAGTAGGGGGTAGTTCGATGGGTGCAAAGTTTCCGTTTTGCACGATGAAAAAGTTCTGGAGATCTGTTGCCCAACAGTATGAATACACTTACACTTTTGAACTGTACACTTGAAAATGGTTAAGATGGCAAATTTAATGTTATATAATTTTTACCACAATTTTTTTTTAAAGAGCTGTTGTTGTTGCATTTTAAATAGAATTTAGAACAGTATTAGGTTCTTCTTGCTAAGGGAGAAAACAGATGACCACACTCGGTGGGTGACAGGTACACATAGATGGATATACAGTGCTGTACAGCACTCCCCCAGGGCGTGGAATTAAGTCCTGGTCGAGCGTGCAGCTCCCTGAAGCAATCTTGTCATCTCTATCATGTCACAGGTTTTTTGTCCAGATTAACTAATTATATGCAGTAAAACCCTGGGCACTTTATGTGTGATATCTCATCTAACCTCACAACAAGGCCAAAATATGGGTATCCTCATGCTGGTTTTAACTTACATGTTTCTTCATGTGAGTGGCAAGACAGTCAGGTTCCAAGAGTTGTATTTTTATTGATGGCAGAGATTTCCAGCGCTCATACATATCCTCTTCTCCTCATTTTCCTGGACTCCCAGAGGAAATCACACTCCAGTCCCTCTTGCTGCTATGCTAGACAGGGCCGTGTGACCCACGCCTGTCGCTTTGGGACTAGGGCAGTGAGATGCCCTTGTGTGACTCTCCAGGACTCTCCCTCCACGGTGGCAACTCTAACAATCGTGTGCTGAGGCAAGGAGGCCACAAGATGGGATCTCTGAGTCACCCTTAGAAGGAAGATGCCCTAGAGAACCCACTTAACCTACAGCAGGCTTTGAGTGAGGAAGAAATAATCTAGTGTGTATTAAGCTACCAGGACTTTAAAGATTTGCATTGCTTCAGAATTGCCTAGTTTGACTTGCCTACTACACTGCTAGGGACTTGAAATATGGTTGGTCAGGGCTAGTGCTACAGGCCAAAATATTGGTTTGCATTAAATTTTTTTCTTAGCTAGTCAGCTGGCATCCATGTTTACAACTACCTAGCCTCCTAATTACCAAACTTCTCCTTCTTCTTTTCTTTCTCTTCCCTTTCCTCCTCCTCCACTTTCTTCTTCTTTTTCACAAGAAGAATGGAATCTTGAGTTTCAGGTTAGAACAATCTGGGATCAACTCAGTTTAAACCTCCTCCTGCTGACACAGGACAATGTTCTTCACCAAGTGGGTCTTATCCCCCTAGGCCAATAAACCGTACTGCAGTTTTCCTAAAATGTGGTACTCCAAATAATTTTAGGTGCTCCACGAATCAGCACTTTTTATTTTATTTTTATCCTTTATATTTTTTGGCAGTTATGCATTTCATTTGAAAGTATATCAGAAAACATCAAACCTGTGACTTCATGGATATCGTTGCTTAGGAAAAAGCTAAAGGAGACATTTATTTTTCAAAAGTATGTATGTGTTTTTAGAAACTAATCAGTAAACAACAGGGCAGCCTGTGCACTGATATGGCAAAAATTATGAAGTTAAGGAAATACTGCCGGATGGTGCCCTGAGCCGTGGAGGAAACACTCCAGGCAGGGTCAGTGCCAGTCATGCCAAGTAGCCAGCTATGCCTTCTCCCAGCAAATCTTTGGACAGTATGATGAAAGGAACACACCCTCATCTGTGTTTCCCCATACCACTGGGTCAGGTAGGTACGCCGTCCCTGCCCAAATCTTTCCTCCCGGCATCAGTCAGCCGTCAATGAAAGTGCAAGAGGGCACCAGACAGGGCTATGAATGGTGTTTAAGAGCTAATTTCAATCTCCTTTTCTTATTGGAACCCAAGGTCTCATTATCAGAAGCAGATCTGATTGTTCAGTTGATCCCATAAGGAGCCCAGCTGCTTTTAGCTGGCAGGCGGAAGAAATGGAGGGGCGGCACCCAGGCAGGGGCAGAGTCTCTCTTGCTCAAACACTGCTGTCATGTTTAGCCTGGGTCCCTGCCAGGTTTTTGGGAGGGGGCAAGTCACCCAACTGGGTGCAGCCTGAGCACCTGGGTTCTCTGGTAAAAGGTGGTAGAAAAATGCAGACATAGGCAGATTGATCCATCCTCCTACATGTTTAAGTGTTCCAGCACAAACTGAAATACATTACTCGCTTGCCCTGGTCAGAACTCCAAAGACTGCTTTAATGTCAGTATCACTGTGTCAATGTTGTTATATGTAGATAAAGGGCCCTATCTTACTTTTCTTGCTTTTCCCCTTCCTTGCTCTTGCTGCATCCTTTTGCCTTTAGTTTGACCCAGGACAATTCTGGTTCTTATCTCCTATGGAAGGAGTTGCGGTTTCCTCACCACCCTTGGGCATGTTGCCTCCTCCCTCAGCCGGTGGGTTGTCACGTAACATCAGGCTGAATCTTGGCTCCATCTCCCTTCCTCTAGTCTCCCAATAACAATTCCACAAATTATCCTTTCTGTGGACCTAAATCCACAATCAGGCACAAAATGGAGAAGGAAGAACAGAATCATGGGGATAGAACATTGGTTTCCTCTCCTCTGACTGGTCCAGAGCATGAAAGACAAGTCCAATTACCTGGGCCCTCAGGGTGGGATGTGGAAAATGAGGTGAAGCTACCCTACATAACCTGGGTGACATGACCCATTGGTTCCCTGCCATCTCTTATAAAAACCATCTGTGGGCCAGAAGAGTCCATCAGGAAGAAATTTAAAAAAAAAAAATCAAGGGACACAGCAGAAACTAGAGTTTTTCCAAATGGCTTTTCTGAGAATGGATATTAAAAAAGCACACCACTAATTTGTTAGACTGCTTGGGAGCCTAAAACTATTGTGAAAGGAGATGTGTAAGCAAGGAAATTTTGAATTTGCAGGTGAGTTAGACGTAAAGGTGAAAAATATGCGGCCCAAGGTGCAAGGAGGGAGGATACATGGAGAAGTAAGACAAAGAGCTGGAGAGCTGAACCAGTTTAGACAGCTGACGGGAAGCCCCCTGGAATTGGGATACCTGCTCCTGCGGTAGTGTTTGGGCCTGTCAGGACAGCGTGAACTTCTGCCCAGGCCCTGGGGTACTCTCACCCAGCACCCAGGGTGCTGGGTGGCAGCCGTTGTGGGACATGGGTTGGGCCTCCTATTGTTGTCTCAGGCTGCACAGCAGAGTCTCTTTTCGGAGAGGGGTGCCAGCAGAACGTGGGCTGACACACCAAGGAATGCTGGGAGAACCATGGCTTCCCCTTGGCATCACACCCCAGCGACAACTGATGTGGTTCTCACCCGGACTTGGGGTTACAGGGCGCATTGTAGGATTTGTTGTAGGACCAGAGAGTACTCTCGTCTAGATTACAGAGGCCTTGTAGGTCTGGCCTGGCCACAGGCTCTTCCTTTCCTAAGAGGCTTGCAGAGAATGAGTTTATTTTTATCCTGGTCTGGTAGCTCAGGTCCATTCTTAGCAGGAAGATGTCAGTGGTGTGGTTCTCCAGGGGTGCAGATCTGCTGAGAGTTACTGAAGATACTCACTATGTAGAAATAGCCAGGCACTCTGCTACTGCTTGCTTTGACTATGCAGGTCTATCATGTTTCAGAGAATAAAATTTGACCTGTGTATATCTGAATTAACTAATAATAATACATGCACTAGTCAAATCTATTATAGTGGGTGCTCGTCTATTTTATTTCTAAAACACAATTAGCCTCTTTATAAATCTGCAATTGTACCTTTGCAACTTGAACTTTTAAATGAGTTGAAGCCAGAGAGTAAATGTCCAAGGTTCTTATTTATTTGTTTGTTTATTTATTTGGCCTAATAAGTACAAATAGCCTTCCATCTGTGAGTTCTGCCCGATGTGGTAGGAGAGAAAGAATTGTCAGGCACACCAGCACATAGGGGAATCCCTTTTGTTTAAGAAGTGTTTCTTCAAAGGAATCAGCATCCCTGCCTCCCTTTGAGGTCGCGGCTGCGTAGGAGGCTCTGTTGGTCTCCCTACAATGACAAAACTGAGGAGCCTGTCTTGAGTTGGTGCTTCCCTCAAAATACACAGTCTGGGCAAAAAATACAGACACAAAGCATGCACAGAGAAGAAGTCAGAGCTGAGCAGAGTGTGGGCTGAAGAATCCTGCCTCCTAAGGAGGTGACAGTCAAATGACGCTGGCTCATCATGTATGTCAAAGGCAGAGTGAGGCAGGTAAATAGCAATTAAGCATTTCCCGCCCACTCACAAATTCCATGCTGGAAATGCTGGTTTTGTAGCAGCCTCTTCCACTATTGGGTCCATTCATATCCAAGCTCTTTTTAAGAAGGAAACAAACAAGCCTCTAATACATCAGGCATTATTTCAGAATGTTTTAAATAGTAACCACTAGAAATCTGTACGTTTTTCCTCTTATGCCCTGGCTTTTAATCGCTTACATTTGCCTTATTTTGCTTTCTGTAAAAGGAAATGAAAAGTCAATTCTCCAACAGTAAGTACAGAATCAACGTGCACTGACTAAATATCTATTATAAGAAAACTTAATTGAGCAAGACCTCACTTGAGCAGAAAATGTGTTCCTCTAAGCTTTGCATTATAACCTAACACAGCTGTGCTCGGAAACACAGAACCAAAGTATTCTCATTTGGATAACATAATGTATGAAACTATAAAATCTCACAAATAAATGGATTCTATTAGGCAATATCAAATAAATTAAGACTGTATGCATCAAATTTAAGACAATTTATATCAAGCAAACTATGACAATATATAGCTAAAATGGATGAATTTTAAGTGGTAGAGATTTAAGGGAAGGAACAAAGAATTGAAGCAATCATGGCAGGCTTTGTCAATGAATGAGTGAGCAATAAAGGAAAACTGATACAATACAATTTTTATATAGGTATTACTTTCTAACTTATCCTTAAAATATAATTCTTCCACTGAGTAAAAGATATACGCAGATTTAACAAATCATTCATCAACCCATGCCACTTAAAATGCTGTCTTTCAAATAGTTAATGTCTACATCAGTCAGCGATATCTATATTACCTAAATTTTATGACCTATTGGAAAACACAGGTTTCCCTGTGTGGACTTTTATCTCAGGTAATGTTACTTCTTATTACAGTAAAACAAAATAGTAAACAATCCTCTCCGTCTCTCCCAACTTCACCAGGAGTAAACACTGCATTTTTATGTAAGCCATTTATGCTCTAGGATTATCTATGAGGGAGGGAGTGAGGTAGAAAAGCAGGACCATTGAAGACTGGTGAACCAATTAAATAAAACAAAACAAATTGTGGTTTGTCTGGGGTTTGGGTCTAAACCTGCCAGGAAGGAAGTAAGTAAAGAAGAAGTCATTGGCAAATGCTACATTTTGGAAGGAGGTTTTCTACAGATTTGGGTAAGTCAGCGCAGTGCCAGCCTTATATGTAGGAAGAAGGGCAATCACCTACATGGCATAATTTGAGATATATAACAAGGCCCTGCTGGCCATAAAGCAGCTCTTCCACAACCTTGCAACAGCCCAGTATTGTTATCAGTATTAACTGATAAGTATAAACACTTATATGTAACAAGTATTAACACTTATTCTATGCTGAATGGCTGCTGAGCACAGCAGCAAAAATTGTCCTTAACTTTAAGACATGACAATTAGATAAGAGAGACAAAAATAATGTCAATGAGATAATATCAAATACATTAATGCAACATATAATTAAAATTGTATGATAAACGTTCAAGTCCTATAGCATTAAGGGGAGAAAGAAAGAATTGGAGCAATCATGGAGGGCTTTGTCAACGAATAAACAAATATAGGAATAAGATCTAGAATGATATCATGGATTAGAAGAAAGGACGGGAGATCAGAAAGTGCAATGGCACGAGGGCTGAGGTAAAGGGGGTCTTTCTTAGGAAAATGAGATGTCTGATTAAAACAGTGCATTAAAGGCAGTGATAGAAAATAACTAAATAGGCAGAGCAGGGTCAGATGATGGGAGGCTCTCCTTTCAGGTCTATAATCCCCCCCGTTACAGTTGTTTTTTCCCTTTTGTAAAGACTAAGAAATGAAACCTCTACCCTAGTTACCCATTATATCACCCATCTACTTATTTCCTTCATAAGATTTGTCACAGACTTTTATTACCTTATTTTTAATTCATTTACTTTTGTACTTATTTATTTTACTACTTACAGTTTATCTCCAGGCTGATACATATTATGTACTCAATAAATAGTTATTGAATGAATGAATGAATGAATGAATGAATGAATGAATGAAAACTGTTGTTACAATACACCTGGTGGAGGGTCAAGATAGTGGAGTAGATAAATACTGTGCTTACCTCCTCCACTATATCAAAATTACAACTAAACTACAGAACAACCATCATTGAGATTCTCCTGAAGTCTAACTGAATCAAAGCCCTACAACAAAGGATACAGAAGAAGCCACCTCGAGACTGATAGGAGGGGCAGAGACATGGAGTGGCCTGGTCCCATACCCATGTGTGACCATTAAAAATCAGAAAGGATATCTTGGCTGTGGAGGTAACCCCAAAGGAGCAAGGGAGTGCCAGTGCCACACCAAACTCCCCAGCCCTGGGCTCCAGTGCCAGGGAGAAAAGTCCCCATAACTTTTGGCTGTGAAAACCAGCAGAGATTGTGGCTGAGTGAGACAGAAGGAGGCTGAAGTTCCAAGTGCTCTTCTTAAAAGAGCCATGCATGGACTTACTCACTGTCAGACTCACTTGCTCTGAGCTCCAGTGCTGGGGCAGCAGCTCAAGGGGCACCAGGGATGTGTGGGGAGGAACTGAGTTGTTTGGCTGCAGGGCGAGGGTTGGAGGGGCAGCTTTCTCCTAGACAGAGGAGCTGGTGGAAGCCATTGTTTCTTTGTTGAGCCCCCCCCCCCCCCCCGTGCAGATGCAGGCGGCCGCCATATCACAGTCTCCATCAACCTGGCTAACACTGTTCATTGGCCCTGATTTCCTGAGACCCCACCCCATCAAATTCTGGGCCCACCCAAGCTGCTTCCAGTGGCTTTTCCATATAAATGGCTTGTCTTGGCTCATGCTGCAGACTGTCCTAAAATCTCTCAAAGGTTCACAAAACCCAAACAAGCAGCATCTGGCTTTGGCATGTCCCGTATACTTCTAGCTGAGCAGCCATGAGCCCAGCCCTAGTGACAGCTGGCGCTGGTTCATAGCTTGGCCCTTAGAGGCACTTCCAAGTCCAGAGTGAGCAGTGGCCATCTGCAGATTGCTTTGTGGCTCATGCCAGGTAGCCCCAGGCTGGGCACTGGCTGCAGCTGAACTAGGCTTGTTGTCGGTCCCCTCCCAGGAGGCCTCCAGGCTGACACACCCAGTTGTCAACTTCAGCCCAAGAATCACCCAAAGGGCACACTGGGCAGGCACCAGAGCCCTGCTAAAGTGAATCTTGTTTCATAGAGTAAGCCCCTAAACAACAGCTCCTCCACTGTAGTCCAGGCAAGTTCTTACAACCAATCAGCCTGAGGGTCAATCCCTCTCACTGACTTACAAACAGCAACCAAAGTTCAACTACAACAGGAGGACACACAAAACCCACACAAGGAATACAGCTGGAGTACCCGGTTCAGTTGACCAGGAAGACTGTACCACTGAGCCCCACAGCACACCTACTATATAAGGCCACTCTACTAAGACCAGGAGGCATAGCAGCCCTACCTAAAACAGAGAAATAAATGCAGGGAAGCAGCCAAAATGGGGAGACAAAGAAGCATGTCCCAGGTGAAAGAACAGAACAAAGCTCCAGAAAAAGAACTAAACAAAATGGAGACAAGCAATCTACCTGATGCAGAGTTCCAAACACTGGTTATAAGGATGCTCAATCATCTCAGGGAGAACTTCAACAAATAGATAGGAAACATAAAAATGGAGATAGAAAACATAAAAAGGAACCAGACAGAAATTAAGAATACAATAACTGAAATGAAGACTACATGAGAGGGAATCAACAGTAGATTAGATGAAGCAGAGAGTTGAATCAGCAATTTAGAAGATAATGTAGCAGAAAAACCCAAACAGAACAGCAAAAAGAAAAAAAATAAATAAATAAATAAATGAGGATAGTTTAAGGGGCCTCTGGGACAACATCAAGCATACCAACATTCATATCATAGGGTACCAGAAGGAGAAGAGAGGGCAAGGAATTGAAAATCTATTTGGAGAAATAATGATGGAAAACTTCCCTAACCTGAAAAAGGAAATAGACATACAAGCCCGGGAAGCACAGAGAGTCCTAAACAAGATGAGCCCAAAGAGGCCCACACCAAGACACATTATAATTAAAATGGCAAAGTCGAAGGACAAAGATAAAATCCTATAAGCAACAAGAGAAAAGCTGTTGGTTACCTACAAGGGAGCTCCCATAAGACTATCAGCAGATTTCTCAACAGAAACTTTGCAGGCCAGAAGGGATTAGCAGGAAATATTGAAAGTGATGTAAAGTAAGGACCTACAACCAAGATTACTCTACCCAACAAAAGTATCATTTAGAATTGAAGGACAGATAAAGAGCTTCCCAGACATGAAAAAACTAAAAGAGAGTTCATCACCACCAAACCAGAATTACAAGGAATCTTAGAGGGACTTCTTTAAGAAGAAGAACAACAACAAAAGATCAAAAATATGAATAATGAAATGGCAATCACTACATATAAACAATTACTTTCAATGTAAATGAATTAAATTCTCCAATCAAAAGATAGGGTGGCTGAATGTGTAAGAAAACAAGACCCATATATATTCTGCCTACAAGTGACTCACTTTAGATCAAAAGACACTCACTGACTGAAAGTATAAGGGATGGAAAAAGATATTTGATGAAAATGGAAATGAGAAAAATAAAAATCTGGAGTAGCAATACTTATACCAGACAGAATAGATTTTAAAACAAAGGCTATAGCAAGAGACAAAGAAGGACCCAGTAATCCCACTTCTGGGTATTTATCTAAAGAAACCCAAAATGCTACTTCAAGGGGATGTGGGCATCCATATGTTCATTGAAGCAGTGTTTACAATGGCCAAGATGTGGAGTGTCCGTTGATGGATGACTGGATAAAGAGGAAGTGGTACATATATACAATGAATATTGGTCAGCTGGAGAAGGGAATATCTGTAGCGGCATAGAAGGGCCTGGAGGATATTGTGCTGAGTGGAGTATATCAGAGAAAAACAAATGCACAGTGATTTCACGTATAAAGAACAAAACAATCAAACAAACAAAACAGAAACAAACTCATACAGAGAACATTTTTGTGGTTGCCAGATGGAAGGGTGAATGGGGGTGAGTGAAAAAGGGGAAGAAATTAAGAAGTACAAATTGGTTGTTACAAAGCAGTCATGGGGATGTAGGGTATAGCATGAGGAATATAGTCAATAATATTGTAGCAACTATGTGTGGTGTTGGATGTGTACTAGATTTAATGGGGTAATAGATGGGAAGGAGCTTGGGGAGCAGGGTGAAAAAGGTGAAGGCATTAAGAAGTACAAATTGGTAGTTACAAAATAGTCATTTGGATATAAAACTATGCATAGGGAATATAGTCAATGATATGGTAATAACTACGTATAGTGACATGTGGGTACTAGATTAGTCAGGGGGATCACTTCTTAAATTATGTAAATGTCTAACCACTATGCTATACACCTGAAATTAATATAAAATAATATTGAATGTCAACTGTGGTTGAAAAAAATTTTAAAAGGGAGGGAAAAAAGTGAAGGGGAATAAGAGGTTCAAGTTTCCAGGCATAAAACAAATAAGTCATGGGGAAGTATAATAATATACACACAGCATAGGAAATATAGTCAATAGTATTGTTATAGCATGGTACAGTGTCAGATGGTTGCTGGACGTATCATGGTGATCACTTCTTTAGGTACATAAATGTTGAATAACTACTGTATATCCCTGAAACTAATATAATATTGTATGTTAGCTGTATTTTAATAAAAATATTAAAATGAAAAAAAAAGACACTTGATGGAGCTGGGTGAGTTGGTCTTTAGCTCTCTTTCATTATCTCATACTCATTGAGTACTTTATGTTTCTCTTGGCAGAAGGAGCCCAGTGCTGCAGAATCCAAAAGAATTCTTTCCAAGGAGTATGGAATGGGGATCTTCCGTATCAAGGCAACTCTTGCGCAATTTAAGAATGAATGAGTGACATGCCAGAGAACGCTGTCCATCAGTCCTGGTATAAAAGCAAGCAGGTACTTGGGAAGCAAGAGGAAGAAAAAGCATTAGAAAAACAGGGAAGAGTAGAATTAAGAAGAAAGGAAAAGGAGCTGTGTGCACAGTAACAGAGTAAGCATCAAAAGAAGAGAGCATTTCTAGGACCTTCCTTGTACTGAGTCTCGATCAGAATAGCTGCAACCCTGCCCTGGTGTCTCCCTGCAGCTTGGAGAGTAGCTAGAGAATGAGAGGTATGAAGAGCAGACAGGCCAAAGGACTTGAGTAGCTAGAGATCGGCGTCTAGAAGAGAGTTCTCTATGAAGAGAATATTACACCAGGAATGTCTGCACTTTAATTAGACAATTGCAAAACTAACTCAGTAATTGATACAGTGATCTCTTCATTCACGGGATGACAGAATCTTAAGGGCTGAAAGGGCCTTGGGGATACTTTTAATCAGCTATCATCAATCTTCAGAGATGTTGTTTTTTTTTCCCCCAAGTATTTTGAACTAAAGACAATCTATTCTCATTTCAAAAAGTGCGGTGAGGTAAAACTACTATAATTCACTTTCAGTAATGAAATGGTCTTTACTTTTCAATAGAGATTTTTCCATGACCCAGTACCAAAAAAATCTAGCTTAGACTGAGGTGGATGCCTGTCTAGGTATGGCTCTCACACTGCTTTACAGAGACCAGACCCAGTGGGCTCCATTCTTATAACCACCATCAAGTACCAGTTCTCTCTCACCACACATTCTTGCCTCAGTCTCTTCTTGTCTTCTTCCTGTCCCACGTCATAATGGAAAAGATATTGAAGGACAGTGAGTCACAGAGAAGAAAACTTAAAATCCTACCCTGTCTCGCATAGTGCAGAGCAGCTGGCTACTTTGTTTTTATATCTAACTCCAAGGGCTTATCCCCCTTAATCCACTTACAATTCATGTGAGAACAAGTACTACAGATTTATAAAGTCCTTAATGTTGAAAGAAAGATATGTTTCAGAATTTTTAATTTTTTAGTTTTGTTGTATAAAATGGGTGGAAAACTGTCTCTACACTATTCTTTATGGTATATATAACAAGCTTTTCAAAAATAACTGTTTTCTGTGTGTGGAGCAATGTACGAAGGTTTGAAGAAAAGCATTTTGCAAATGAGTAAATATGTTGATATTGCATGGCTTTCATCGTGGGAGAAGGGACATACAAATATGAAAGGAGAGAAAACCAGAAAGAACGTTGTGGAGATGTACTGGAATTGGAGATATTGGTGTGAACTATGATTTCTAAAATATGTATTATAGGCATATCTGTGTGCATATGTATATTATAAACATATATGTTTATGTGTATGTATATGCATATATACATGTATGTATTTCTTAGCTCCAAACACTAAAAGGGACAAGAGGCAAAGATCCCCCAAAAGCAATGAGTCTACCTAGATATTGGTCTCTAATACCATTCCCCACTAAAAAGAACCAGGGATTCTCAAAGAAATATCTGATTCTAGGTACAGGACAGGATAGGAGCAGAAAGCCGTACTTGCTGTGCCAGAAGTAAGAAAGTACTCAAACCATGAATAGAGTATGTTACAAGGACACAGAAGCCAGCTTGAATGAGCTGTTCCCAATCTAGGACAATTTGAGCATCAATGTCCTAGTATCAATCATGAATTAAAAAACATTCAATAAATAGGAATTCGTATGTCTAGTCCAAAAAGCAATAGGACAAATAATGATGGTGATTTTAATGATAGATAGATAGGTGATAGATAGATAGATAGATAGATAGATAGATAGATAGATAGATAGATAGATAGATATAGATGAAAAGCAAGGGCTCTTGCTTCTAGTAGAATGCCAAATAGTAGATACAGAGATGATGCTGGAGTTAGAAAATTATCATTTTACAACTATCATGTTTAAAATCCATCTAAGAAAGAATTGTCAATGAATGTTAAATCTTGGAGGGAATTTTGATGAGATATGGATATTTGCATAGTTCTAACAGTTGCAAGAGAGAGAAAAAAAGTATTTAGATAATGGGAAAATCAGGCCAGGGTATCAGAATTAGTAACCCCAACAAGAGACAGATGGACCTTGTGTGCTTCCAGATGTGACGTCCTGGGAGTACACACCACATAAACAGAAATCTGGTTGAGAATGCACAGCCTCAGTGTAACCACAAGGAAACTTCAGACAAACACAAAATAATAAATGTTATATTTATTCTTAAAAGGGGAGAGGGATGAGCTATATTGTTTTTTAACTGTCACTATCATAAAAGACGAGGAAAGATTGTAGAATTTGCTCCAGATTAAAGGAGGCCAGAGAGACAACAAACACAACTCTAGGCTGGATCCACTGGACAGGAAAAAATACTATAAAAGGACATTACTAGATTACTGATGAAACTGGAATATGGATAGTAGATGAGAGGAAATCCTTGTATCAATGTAAATTTAAGAAGCAAATGACCTTATTGTAATCATTCTTAGGAAATACACACTGAAGAATTTAGGTGTCAAGGGCCATGTTTGTAATTTACCCTTAAATAGTTGAAAGAGCGAGAGAGAAAGAGATTGAGATACCAAGGAGCACAAATGACAAAGCAAATGGCATAAATGTTAATAGGTTAATCTGGATAAAAGGTCTAGGAGTGTTTCTTGTAACTGACTTTACTTTTGCAATTTCCGTGTAAATTTGAGACTATGACCAAGTAGAAAGCTTTTTAAAAATGCTTTGATATTCTGTAGCTCTAAGAACAAAGGAATAAAAGGAAATGATTTCATGGGATGCTTTATTGTTATCTTTTCATTATAATTGCAGAATAAATGTCTTGCTTACTTATTTGAATGTAAAAACTTACTTGAAAAATATTTGAAGAACTCTTATCTGAAAGGGACATTTTTAGATGTTGCAAACCTCTGCTGAGTCATCGGTATCTAAGGCTAAGTGTCATAGAGCCTCGCAGATAAAGTCAATAGATCTGGCTAGCAACAAAAACTCCCTAGTCTGATGGATGCTGACCACACCCACACTTATCAGTGTGAAATCCCAGATCACATCACTCTCTTCAAACTCTTTCCCTTAGGTTTAGACAACCACACTATATCCTCAATTGATGCGTTTTTAGAATTCTCCCCAAGCCCAAACCTGTAGTAACAAAGGAACACAGATTACTGTTTGGGGCTCACAGCCCCACAAACCTAAGCCCACTGCAGAATTTGCTTGGATTCCTGTGTTTTGTGCAGTGCTAATTTCCATAATACAGACTAGATTCATATTTTTCAATAATTACACATTTTTATCTCCTCACACTCCCCTCCCAAGAAATGTCCTTGCTTTAGCCCTTGAGGGTTTTGTTTTTGTTTTTTTTTTCCACAATTTAAACCACTTCCATTAGGAAAAAGTTTCCTTGAATAAGTCACCTTGTAGAAGAAATACGAGATCAGTATTTCACCTAAAATGAACGTGAAAAGGTTTTTTTTTTTTTTAATGTTTAAAAGTACTTAGTGGGCAAAAGACAGGCGTGGACTGCAAAATATTTCATTCTAGATCATCAAAATGCTCCAAAGAAGCGGTTGCCGAACTCCTACGGTGCCCCAGGCCCACGTGCACGGAAAGCTCCACGAATGCTGGTCAGTGAAGACACCTAGAGGACATATTTAGAAACTACACAGGATCAGGACGGCAACCGCTCAGTGGTTCCCGCTGCTGCCTGTGTGTGAGGAGTAATTTATTCAGGACGGCTGGTGGGAGGAGGGGAACAGAATTGGGAATCAGGCCTTTGGGACCCAGTCGGGAAATTAGATCCTCAGCACATGCAGGGGGAATTGCTCACGATGTTTCACGAACTTCATTCACTCCATAAGGGCGTGTTCTGTGGTATTCCTGTGGTAATCGACAGTGAGTGCCGTTGGCTAGAAAAGAAAATCATTGAGAACCTACGTTGTGGTGGATAGCAGCCAAAGAAGGCAGAACATTTTTTTGCTGCATTTGCTCTGATGCCTCATTTGCTTTCCTATTGCTTGGTGCTACTCGTATGTTTAGATTATGCAGATTTTAAAAAGTTATTTGAAGGCCACTTAGAACTCCCTCTCATTTACCAAACGCCCCAGTTCCATCTGCCCTTTGGTAGAAAGGAGAGAGGACCCATCTTACCCACTCTGGCCCACCCATCGCCCAGTATTCTTCCCAATTAGTAGCAGGCTGGTGCAGACAGTGCATTAGGAACCTGGACTTGTGCAGTCTGGGTGGCAACAACATCCCGCCACAGCAAACCTACCAATCTGTTAAAACAGCTACAACTGTAACAGGAACAACTATTTTTAACACAAAATTCCATGGCCCAGAAAGAGTTTACATATTTCAAGCAATATTTATGACAGTATGCAGGCTGTGTCTAATACTCCTTTATAACGGAATTTAACCAGGGCCCTCCCGGGAAGGTATCACACTGTTATGAGAAATTTTCCTTTTCCTTTGTTTTGAAGGGATTAGACCTGAGGTGTCCAAACTTTTTTCAACATTTTTTACCAAGGGCCATATGCGGTAAAATATACAAACAGCCGGGCCAGTCACTCGAGGTGAAGTACGTATTGCCTCTCCTGGTTTATTTAAGTAAACTAAATATATTTTTGGAATTTTCTGCAGGCCAATAAAAAATGGATTGCGGGCCGCAGTTGGCCCGCGGGCTGCAGTTTGGACACCCCTGGATTAGACTATATATTGACCAAGGGTATTACTTCAGGAACAGCTGCCTTATTGACCCAACTATTGATTAGAAATGCTTGAACTCTCTGTCTGAATTTTTGCTTCTCTTTTGTTGGGGTAGGGATCAGAGGACAGGAAGAAGTTGCTTACCAGGGTCTGGAAGTACTTACCAATAACAAACTCAAATATGAGTCTGCATTTTTATGTCCAGACAGGGTGTGGTTGGACATAGACATGGAACTGGGGAAAATGTGCCTTTGGCAATTTTTAATTTCTTTTTCAGGGAAGAAAATGTGTTAGTTCCACCAAGATCAGGAAGAACATGTGTTAATACACATGGGGATGGCATTATTGTTCGATCTTGATTGAGCGCCTATAAAGAATGGGCAGATTTAAACTGTGAATAACTATGATGCTCACACATAAATGTGTTTCTGGGGCTTGAATGATGCCATTTATTTAAATTTCTGTAAAAAAAAAAAAAAAGAACAGAAGAAGCACAGTGAAATGTGTTTGGATGGTTAATTAAGAGCAAATGCTGCTAACAGATTTTGAATTAAAGTGGAACCAAGTGACCATTATAGGAATATTTAACATGAAAATAGTGAGTTGGAAGATTCATACAAGTAGAAGAAATAAAGGCCTAATTTAAAAGAAATAAACTAATTAAATATGTTTTTCTTTTAGAAAACATCCTGCATGCCTAGAGCATCAAGAATCACAGATGCTGGGTTGTTTTCCTCTTAAGTAGTCGAAGGGATTTTCTCAATTTTAATCTATTTATTTTAAAATACATAATAGATCCATGATTCAAATTTTGGGGAGAATAAGATATGCTATAAAAAGTTTTCTTCTCACTCCTGTCCCTTAGCAACCAGTTTCCCAGAAGCAACCAATGTTATCAGTTTTTTTATGTATCCTTTATTTTATACACACACACACACTCTTTTCCCTTGCTTTTTTGTACCTGTATGACCATTCTAAATATCGTATTCTGTAGCTTGTTTTTCCTATTTAATATATCTTTGAAAACATAAGTAGTACATAGAGTTCTCATTCTTTTTTATAGCTGCATAGTATTCCTTTCTATGGACTTACCATAATTTATTTAAGGAGCCTTGGAGTGAAATTCTGGGTCAAAGGACATGTGCATTTGTAATTTAGGTAGATATTTCCAAAGTTCCCCCCAAAGAAGTGGTACCATTTATATTATACCAGCATCGTACAGAAGTTTTCCTAACTCCCCAACACACAGCCTTTTAAAAAGTAGTTACCAGCCTTCTTCTCTGAGCCTAAATGTGATAGTTTTCTAGGCCTTCCCTATTCTGAGTCTAGTCTGCAAAAATCCCACAGCATTTCAACATCAACCCTCTACTGCCATTTGTCAGTGTCTCCACCCCTCCCGGGAGCCCACAGACCTTGCATTCACCCTCATTTCTCTGCCTTGGTTCACGTCATTTCCTTTGCCGGAATGTTTTTTCCCATCAACACCATCCCTATAACTTACCATCTTTCAAAGCCAAGTTCTACCTTCATCTCTTCCGTGAAACCATGCTCAGTTATCTAGCCCTTACTGATCTCTTCTAAGAGCTTCCCAAAAGGTGTGCCATAAAAGGGTTACAGGCAAATGGAGCTATTGATCCCCCTCAGCTCTCAGGACAGGCAAGGTCTGGGGTGAGAGTCCCTGGATTGGTTCTTCTGGCCAGGTCTGTCTTATCAGTTTCCCCCAGAGTTTATACAAAATTATCATCTTCTATGCATGCCATGACGTGAAAAATGAAGGGAAGGTTTCTAGGTCAGAGGGAACAGAACAGCTCCCCACACCCCACTGAAGTAGAGCTTTTCAGTATTCATACTGGGCTTTGTATTCATTTGTTCTGTCCTGGAATGAGAAAGTTGACTCTTGAATACAGCAGTTGGATTTTGCTCGGTGATCTAATTGGAAAATATTTGTCTTTAAATAGTATTGACCAAGATTTCCAATTCTATGTTAAATAGTAGTTGGTGAGATTTCCAGATGGGGAAACTGAGACCCAGAGTGATGAGGAACTCGCCCAAGGTCACACGGAAGAGCTAGGAGTACAGCTCCAGCCTGGACCAATGGTGAGAGTATATCATAAACCAAGGATTAGGGTGAATTCCATTCTGTGCACCCGAGGTGTGAAACACCAAATTCCAGTAGGCCGGACGCTAAGGCCTACGTGTCTGACCACCGTGCACACTGCTCCAGTGAAGGCTTGCTGATGGACTGATGGAGGTCTGCTGAGCCAAGAAAAGGACCTCACATCATGCTTCAGCGACCAAGTAGATGCTATTGGACATCAGACATTGTTACAGGGCCCTCATCTTCCCACCAACGAGTCTCTAAACCTTCCAGTGTCTGTGCTTTACCTGGTCTCACTCCTTCCTGTTGCAATAAGGGGTCCGGGAGTCTCCTCCTCTCTAAAGCCCAGGGCCCAGATCCCAACCCCTCCTTTCCCATGCATTGTTCCCTTTCTCTTCTGTGTCATTGTCCTCTCCCTTGCAGCATACATAATCCAGTATTTCTCATATTTTTTAAAAAATCTTTCTTTGACCGTCCTCCTCCCATCATCCTGCCTCTGTGGGCTCTGTTCCTGTTCACAGCCAAGTTTCTGAAGGGAACAGTCTCCATACCCAGCTCTACTTCAGTGGGGTGGGGGGAGCCGTTCTGTTCCTTCTGACCTCAGTGAGGGTCCTGGAACAATCTATACTCCCATAGGCACTCCATCTAATTATTCCCATTTTTTAAAATGAAGTAACTATTTAGTTTTCATGATACACATTATAGCTTTTAGAATATAAATATCTGTGCAGTTTGACTAAATAAAAACCAAATACTTGTGTACCCATCAAAACATAAAAAGAGCGCTTATCTAAACCACCATGCTAACACGTAGTTGATACTCAATAAACTGTCTGGTGGATGTGACTTTGCTGTAGGTTCCTTGTTTTCTTCCCTAACCATTTCTGTTTTTAGCCATAATTAGCCATTAATAAATACTATTATTGTTCTTTTCCTTCCACTTTGCCATGAATAAAACAGCACTCCAACTGCATCATGTTCTACTTCCTGGACATTCCTGAGGCTTTGAAATCACCACCTCTGCCTTAGGCAACCTCTTGGATACTCAGGAAGGTTCTGCAAACCCTCCATAGAGCGTGAAGAAATGGACAAAACTCTAACAGCACTGGCACACACTTCAGCGACAGAAATGGAAAACGCCACCAGAGACAGTGCCCTTGCCACAGCCCTCAGCAGCATCAGCTGTGGAGGGCCCTTGGCTGGGCTGGTGTCAGCTGGGTTGGCAGCCCAGCCTTGGTCGGCAAGGACACCGTGCCTCAGAGCCTTGATATCCGAGGTCAGCTTTGTGACAGGGATCGTACTGGTCAGCATCCCTTTTTGTAAATATATCAAAAGCAAAGCAGTGTAAGGAAAAAGAAGACCTTAATAGTTCACCCTCTGTAGGGCTTATTATATGTCAGACATCACGTAGATGAATTCATGTTAAGTCTCACAACTCTAACAGGGAAACGTTATTATTATTATCATCCTTATTTTCAATTAAGAAAATTAAGGCACAGAAAGATGAAGTTACTTGCCCAAGGTCACACGGCGAGTAAATAGCACAGCTAGAATTTGGACGAAGATGTTCTAAAGTCCATTTGGGAAGCATTACACTACAGCAGCTCTCTCTTACGTGTGCTGGTGGCATAGGTGCCCCTTTGGCCTTGGCTGTGCCTGGAGACATTACCGCAGAGACCCCAAGATGAAAAGGAGGAAACAGACAAGAATTAAGGCAGGGACTCCACTAGTTCATACAAACATTTTGTGTGAATAAAAAATGTCCCCTCTAAGTAGACCACAGTCTCAAGACTGGGTGAGCAGACAATATTTGTGTGTCAGTTAAGAAAAAGTACTCCTCCTCCAGGCAGAAGAAGCCCATGCTAGAGCATACGGTTAGCAAGTGAAGCAAGGGCTGGATTTCAGCTCCCACAGGATCCTTCAGCTGGGGGCCCTTGACATTCACAACTACATGTGGTTCCAAATTAAGGACAAGAGAAAAAGACAACACAATTAGCACGTAGCTCAATATTGTCTCTTATATAACTATATTTACAGATTGCCAAAGATTTAGATGAATTAAAATGGGGTCACGTGCGTGTAATGTGTACCTTGATTGCCCCATCAGTGTATAAACTCAAGAAGAGGTCAAAGTTAGTTGTGATGCTCAAATGGCCATAACTCTAAATACACCCTCCCAGTCCCTACCAGCTCAAGCAGAATTTACCTGCCCCTAATACAAGCAATTTCTGGAAAGCCCCAAAGGGGAGCCTCACATGTGCCTACGACCCAGATGGTAGTTGTAGGCACCACATGGTGTTCCATCACCTCCTGCTCTAGCTCCCACTCGCCAACATCACTGGCTTCTCCTAAACCCACAGAAGAAGCCTTGCCAAGGCTTTTTGGAAGCCACCAAAGTACCAGTCCTCTGAGTGCCAGAGGAACTGGGAGCAGTGCAGAGGGGAGAGGAATGGTCTCCTTCCCCATTCTGTGCCACATCTTCTCACCTGAACCCCCAAACAGCTCTGTCTGCATTCAGAATCTCCCCCAAAAGTTCTTACCCGATGCTCAGAATCTTATCGGGCCTTTTTGTCCATTCTGATCTTTGCTTCTTTAACTAGAGAGACTCAAATACAGTCTGAGGGGCTGAACAGGAAACAGACACTATTGCCATCCTCTCCTTCATCCATCCATATGTGTGTATATATATATATATATATATGGTGTCAAAAAATATATCCACATGATTTGTTTCTTGTAGTCATCTTTTTTTATCAGTATATATTGAGTATTACAATTTTAATAGTCTTTTCCTTTCTTAAAATGTGCATACATTTTTTTGGCACCCTGTGTGTGTGCGTGTGTGCATGTGTGTGTATATATATTCCTAACTGTAATAAAGAGGGGAAATAAGAAGATATAATTTATAATAAAATATACATTTCAATATGTAAATGACTGAGCATGACTACACTTGAAAACATAATGAGGCCATCAGATGTTTGCTTCCATGTATTGAGTCACCACGAATGCAATAGCCACGATGCTCACTAATTATAGAAGTGTTACAAGTGACTTAGAGACGACCGGTGGTGTTGTCCTGGGTGACATGAGTTATTTAAATAGAGATCAACTCTGGGTAAGGTTTCAAATAAAACAAAGGATTATCGTTCATCAATTTACATGGTAATGGCATCCCCAGAAATTTCAACGGATGTTAAAACGATACAAAAGATACTTAGCCATTAGATATCTATGGGACTATAGAGGAGGTTCTTGGTATAATTATGAACAGATTTTCCCCTTGTATGACTATCCAGTGGGACATTCAAAATCATGCAGTATGTAGGCCAGTCCTTTATTGGAAGGACTCTACTGTATATTGCAAGACATCTGGCATCTCTGGCATATCCTCCCACCCCATCACTAAATACCAGTAATACCCCCAATCACTGTGACAGACAAAGAAGTCCCCATACATTTCCCAAACACCTCCTAGGGATTAGTGCCACCCCCATGAAGAACTACTAGAATAAGTGATGAAGGAAGGGCTTGCTAAGTCACTACTCTTTAAGATAAGAACAGACTGACGAAAAGAATTGAGGCATAGGAAAAAAGCATTCCAGGCAGAAGGAAGACCTGGACCACTTTCGTCCCAGTGATATAACAAGCTTGGAGGATTCAAGGAGCAGAAAGACTGGTGGGACCAGAATGTATTTAGTGAGCAGTGCAGTGAGAGATGGCTATGGAAGGGCAGACAGAGGTCAAACCACATAGGGCCTTACAGGTCAAGGTAAAGATTTGGACCTTATTATTAGTGGGACAGACACTTGCAAAGGAGGGTTGTTAAGCCAGGAGAAGGTCATTATTTAACCTTGGTGAGCCGCTGTGGCTCTCGAGAATGGACTATGAGAGGAGAGGCTGACAGACTTTGTCAGGTGTTCAGGAAAAAAAGGGTGGTGGCTTGGCCTAAGACATTAGCAGCAGAGATGGGGCACGATAGGTGGCTTCCTGGGGACGTTTAGAGGAAGCGTCAACAGGACTTGGTAATGGATTGGGATTGCGGGGTGAGCGAGAAGAAGTAATTAAGGATGATGACCACTGGCGATTTCTTTTGATGTGTCAAATATATTATTTAACTCATTAATTAATGAAGGAACCAGTAAGATGTTATAAAGAAAATTCAAAGAACACACATACATACAGGCAATAAGAAATGCTGAAATCAATGTGCAATTAGGGGCAAAACTGGTCGATATCCATAGGGCATCAGTAATCAATTGCATTCCACCAGATACAATTAATTAGCATTTCTGTGGACAGGAATCATTTACATTACTCGATGTGTGCTACAATTTTCAGAGTTGTAACTATCTCAAAAACAAGGAAAACACCTCATAAACTGGGAATGGTGCCTTAGGCAAAGATACGCAGCAACTTTTCTTGTCTATGTCAGTCTTTGACAATTTTCCCTGACAAGAAACTATCCACAGGATTTTGGTGATTAGTTGGATGTGGTGATGGTGAGCAGGGAAGAAACGAGGAGAAAAGTCAACTGTGACCATTCACTCAGGGAGATTGAGGGAGCATCCAGCCAGGATTTTAAAGATGAAACAGGAGGACATAATGGGAAAGTGTTGGAGGGAGGGGACATTGGGAGATGGGGACAGGGAAGAGGATGCACAGAGAATTACAAGGTGAAGATTATAAACCTGAGATGCTTACATCCTGGGCAGTGACAAAGGAGAACAGAAATGTGATACAAGGTGGAATTAACTGGCTACAAGTTTTGAAGAATTATTTCCAGTAGTCCTCAGATCTATAGTGTCAGTGTTAGAACTCGTCACTTATCCTGTGTCCCTGTGGGCACTTGTCTCTATGCACTTGTGTGCTTGAAGTAGAAGCCTGAAGAATGATTTTAAGAACGTAGAAGGTGATTTTGATTTAACTAAATTGATTTAATGAAAATAAACTCTGAGGGTGGAGAACCATATCTTTTTAATTTATTTTTATTATTTTTTTAATCTTTATTAAATTTATTGGGGTGACATTGGTTAGTAAAATTACACATTTCAAGAGTATGTTTCTATAATTCATCATCTACATATTGCATTGTGTTCACCACTCAGAGTCACTTCTCCTTCCATCACCATATATTTGACCCCCTTACCCTTTTCTACCACCTCCCCCCTTACCCTCTGGTAACCACTAACCTGTTGTCTGTGTGTATGAGTTTTTGTTTGTCTTGTTCATTTGTTACTTTCAGTTTTATATCCCACATTATGAGTGAAGTCATATGGTTCTCGACTTTTTCTGACTTATTTTGCTTAGCATGATAATCTCAAGATCTATCCATGTTGTCACAAATGGCAGTATTTCATCTTTTCTTATGGCCAAGTAACATTCCATTGTATATATGTACATTTTCCTTATTCAATCATCTATCAAAGGACATTTTAGTTGTTTCCATTGCCTTGACCACTGTGAATAATGCTGTAATGAACATAGGGGTATATATATCTTTATGGATAAATGTTTTCAGATTTTCTGCGTAGATACCCAGAAGAGGGATTGCTGAGTCGTATGGTAATTCTATTCTTAATTTTTTGAGGAACCTCCATACTGTTTTCCATAGTGGCTGTGCCACTTTACAATCCCACCAGCAGACGGCTGGTGATTTTGACATGAACAACTGGGTAGTTTTGGTGTCATTTCCTATGCTGGTAAATCGGAAGGAAGAATAGTTTTTGTTTATTTGCTTTAGTGTATGTCAAAAGCTCTGTTTTGGACATGTTCTGTTTGAGATGCCTATTAGAAAGCCAAGTCACCAAATAGCCAAATAGGTCATCTGGATTTAAGAAAAGGCTGAGTTACAAGTCTGGGTGCTACCAAATCTGGGCATATGGACAGTATTTAAAACCAGCATGATGAGAGTGCCTGGGGAAGAAGTGGGCATGGTGCCCCAGCACAGAGCCCTGCATCACAGCACCTCTTAAAATTGAGTATGGGAGGGAGTGTTAGGAGGAAAACCAGGGCAACCAAGTCATGGAAACCAAAGCTATGGGGGCAGATACACATTTTGTGGAACCTGAGGGTTTTTACCTTTTGGGAGGAATCTGCTTTGAACTTAAAAAACGCAAAATTATGAAAACGAAGCTAGGTGCAGAGTGAATAATTATGTAGAATGAATAACAAAATTACCTCATGATAGCTTTCTTCCCTACATATTTTGGCATTATACTGATTGTTCACATGACTCTAGCTTTTTAATATAATTGCCTATGGTTTGAACCAAAAGAATTTAATCTTATTTCTAGCATTGTTAGTTGAATTTTTATTATTATTAAAAATTTACAAAAATTTTCTCAGCTTTGCAAATCATAATTTATAATGTCTTGTACATTTTTAAGATTGCTGTCAAATGTGGGAAACCTGTAAGTCTGTTTCACAAGTTATAGGATATTATAGGCATTTTAAGTTTCCTCTGCACTAGCTACCTTAAATGGTTTTTTGGATTGACAACACTCATTAACCAAATGTCATCAATATCCCTGTTGTAGTGTCATATTAAAAGTTTTATGCTAGTTTCATCAATATCAGTTTTTCACATAAACTAGTAAGAAATTTAAATCTTTTCCCAATGTGCTTACATGACTCACTTCTCTTTATTAGTGAGATTTTCAAACAATCCACAAATTTATCCATTACTTCTATTCAAAATGTATCTCTTCCTCCTTATGTGTTACTGCTTTATCTATGATCTGCAAACTTTTTGTCACAATTTACTTCTCATTATCAGAACAATTAATCTATCACTTTTGTTTCTCATTTCCTTATACTTTCTTCTGAATTGTCTCTCCATTATTCAGTATATACATAAATTTAAAATGACATAAGAAAATACCCTTTACATAAGTCCAAGTCAGAAGTCTCTAATTTCTCTGAGTCTTTGAAAAATATGTTTTAGAATCCTTGAAACACTGTTGTATCCATATTGCAAGGCTTAGAATAGCTTTATAATGGACAAATCATCCTGTCACACCTACACTTCTACACTTCAAAAACAAAAAATCCAAGTTGGCATGGTTGTTTAAAATGCTCCATATGTGAGAGGAACCCAAAAAAAGAAAATATAACTATTGCAAAATACTGAAGTAGTTGATAACTTCAGGTATTATGAAGGTAGCTTTTAATCCATTGAAATTAAGAAAATTCCACATAATGTTTTAAAAGAATGTGTTGAGGTAAGAACATCCAAACTTATAGAGAATTTCTATAAGAGTTTGAGCCAAACTGATGACAGGACAAGAAGCAAGATCTCAAATGCTCCAGTGAATGACAGTTTTGTGGTTCTTTTTATACGTTTGAAATTAAGAAGGGAATGTAAGAGAAATTACATGCAGATGGGAGAAAGCCAAGGGAGAAATCTCTCTGATGGTATTATAGGATAGTTAACAAGATTATGTGCTCCCTTGAGGGTGGTTATGTCTTCAAGGGGTCTGAAAAAAGAGTATTCCTTCTGGCATTTCAAAGATGTGTTAACCGAGACACACAAGAACAATGGACAGGCTTGCTTAAGGCAAAAATAAATCTTTTATAGTCTTGGGGTGTGACTACCCACTATGACCTGCCCAATTAATAATTTATGATCAGATCACCTTGTAAGGTTACTTTCAGTCACTGAACTTGTTGGAGTTATTACAGGGCCCCCTTTTCATTCACAAATGCTGTAGTCCTTTGATCTCACCCTTCCTAACAGTTGCATGATCCTATAATTGACCACGAATACTGTTTAATGGAAGATTGCAATTGTTGAATAAAGTCACAAATAGATGGTTTTTAGTGAAAAATTAAAAATTATTCATGGGTGTTTTTATCGTTAACGTTGAAAACAATACTCACCATCTTATCAGCATTTGTCAGCTCCAGTATAGACTCTAACTAAGGGAGTAGTTAGTATTGGATAGCTGGTTTAATTATTTGATTTACTACTTAATTTTGTATACCTTTTCTACATTTTGATTAATCTTTAATAAATTTTTAGAAAACCCACATTTGTACTTTTATTTTTACATTCTATCCAAGTCCTTAGGCAAAAGAAGAATAGAACTTAACAATTATAAGTTAAATGATTACCATGAAATTACCTTTGTTTTAAGAACACAATTTTTTTCACTATGACCTCTGAAGCCATTTTTATTTAAAAATTTAAGGGTTACTGCTATACTGTATGGCATTTCAAATAATTCAGAATGTCTTTCCTGTTTATTTTTCAAGATGTTGGTCTCCTGCATTTTTATTGGACTTACATGTATTTCAAGTAAACGTGGCCTTCTGGTGTTCTGTGGAATGTACTTGACTTTTGAAATTTCTTAATATATTTACCTAGTCCAAAAAAAAAAAAAAATCATCCTATATAATGCCTGTGTTGTTAAAAACAGCATACAAAAAGAATGATAAATGCAAACTTTAGTTTTAAAATAAGCTAGCCAGGTTCTCATAGCAGTTTTGTAATCGCACATGAACTCCGTTTCTTTAGCGTGCATTCTGTTTTAAGCCAAGCTAGCTTTGTTTATCCTGATAGAACTATGACTCACTTGCTTTCTTTCCCCCAGATCTTCCTGCCTGTACATATACTGTATGTTCATCCCTGTTTTTGTTAAGCCCATAGGACATGAGGTTCTGGTCAGCATCAAACTCACTTAATAAAGCTTCAGGTCTCTCAGCCATGACCCGGATACAATCAGCAAACCTCAAACTGGAATCAGGTTTTACTCAAACAGAAATAACACCTGGGCCTCAGTTATGTTTCAGTTCCAGACTCATAAAAGCAAAACGGCCTCACGAGCCATCTGCCCTGGAAACAGGACAGAACAATGTCACAACCGACACCAGGACCTGGAGCCATGACCAATTGCTCCCTGCTCTAGCCCAACCAATCAGGAGAGCCCACGACACCAACTCCCACAGCAACCATGATAATTGATTTTTCCCTTCTGTAACCTAGGGAAACACGACCTAGCCAGTCACTAGAGGCCATCAGGGAGTCAGGTTTTTGAGAGCGCTAGCTCACCTGTGCCTCCAGGCTTGGTGCCAACTCCTTACATAAACCTTTACTTTCTTTGCTGCAAACTCCTGCTCGTGTCTTTTTTGGCCTGGATGTGCACAGGCAAGCGGACCCTTTGAGTCTACAGCCACAGTTTGACCATTTGAGAACATTTTTACAATATGTCTGTTTGAGAAGTATATGTTTTTCCACGATCTGTTTGAGTCTCTGTAAATGTTATTAGATCAAAACTTGGAAAAGTAAACTCTTTCATTATTCAGTGTTGAACGAAATGATTGCTTCTTATAACAAACCACAAGGAAAGGTCATGGCAGTTATCAAAATCAATGAATGTATCAAAGTGAAGCACCTTCTGACTTGTGTGTTCTGTTAACTATACACAGTTTGTTTTCCTTTACTATTACTTTCATCTTCCTTCTTCTGTTTTATGATTCTCATAATCAGTTCTATCTCTTCTGTTGGTTATCATGAATTTTATCCAAATTTTCATGATTTTGAATACCAGAACCTTTAGTTTCTGTTGTTATATAACAAGAAATATTTTTGGCATTTAAATCTTCTACCTGTCTACTTTCTTTCTTTCAATTCACGCTTTCTACTTCCCCAAAGATACCTCCTCCTCATCGTAGTTGAATAGTGAAATTATCATTAGTAGAAAAAAAAGATCTAAAATTAAGGCATGTGTTTTAAAGTGCTGCTGTATTGTACGAAGCAATGTAACTGCAACCAAACTCCTTTTATTCTGCATATTATGTTTCCCCACAAACAAGACGTAGCCAGACAACCAGCTCTAATACGTCTTTTGGAGCAAAAATTAATATAAGACCTGGTATTATATTATATTGTATTGTATTGTATTATATTATATTATATTATACTCGGTCTTATAGTAAAATAAGACCCAGTATTATATTATATTATTATATTATACCCAGTCTTATATTATAGTATAAAATATAAGACCGGGTCTTATATTAATTTTTGCTCCAAAAAATGCATTAGAGCTGATTGTCTGGCTAGGTCGTATTTTCGGGAAAACAAGGTACATTGACTTATTGACGAAGAAGTGTAGGAGTTTTGTGTCTGCTAGTTTCTTCAGAACACTTTACTCTTTTGGTGCCAATTCTGGTGACATTTCTTCTGGAACCACCAGACTTTGAAGGGCAAGATATGACAAATACACTAAAATGCAATCTTATATGTCAGGATACATGATACACACAAGTTTACACGTGTGTATTCACTGCAGTGCTGTTCTGGTTTCTGCCCTATAAACACAGGAATTCTACCAAATCCTATTTTTGCATGATTCCCATTTTTAAAAGCACAGTGCTTTTAACGCGTATGCTGCATGATCAAGTATATCCCTCATAGGAAAAGACGTCTCATTTGAACAATTGTTAATGCGAATCTAATTCTGAAGACTGGAAGAATTTTTCACAGATTAGCTTCAGGCCCTATATGTTTCCAACATTGTTTCCTTCACATCCTGTGTACTTAGAGAGCAGGTGTCACAGGACATGCTGAGGTCACGATATGACCCCAGGCCCTCATATCACACAACTCTGGGTGCAGCGGTGTAGAGGGCTGAAGAAGTGCTCCCAGAACCCCTCTGTAGTGGTACCACTACACTGGTATGACTACACCCAAACTAAATGTGTCTGCAACGCAACTTCCCTGAGCTGGATCCCAAATGCAGGGAGAAATGTGATAAAGTGAAGATCAGAGGAAGAAGGGACAATGGTCTTGACTGATTACAGTGAAAATATTTTGCAAACTCTACAAAATTTTATGACCCTGTGAACACATGGATGGAACTCCTTGTAGGTCCTTGAAAGGAACAGGTGTCAGTGAGGGGCCATGTGGCCTCTGCTTCATTCACTTCACAGAAGACTGTTCTCTGCAAGTCGATAAAGTGTTTTGAGAGGCGGGGAGTGTTCGCTCTGTCAAATGCTGCCAAGAAGTATAATAAGATGAGGACTGACATGCAAGTTTTGGATTTGGCAAGCGGAGATCTTTGGTGATCTTGGGGATAGTTATTTCATAGGCAGGGAAAGATGTTGCACTAGAATGGATTAAGAAGAGAATGGGAGGTTTGGACCTGACCTTTCTGTACTGATACAGAAAGATTTCCAGGATATATTGTTAATGAAAGGTAGAGAATAGTGTGTATACTACAGTACTACTGCTGTACTAGTGTACACACTATTTCAAGTACACACAGGTGCCTCCAGCAAAGGAAATTGGCATTGGAATTTTTGACACATGTGAAGATATTATCTATTTAAAACATCATGGTTTTTTAAAAAGATATGTTACTGTGGCAGGAAGCAGTGAAGTGGCTGGAAGCTGGAAGGGAACATAGGATGAAGAGAGGGGTGTTTGAGGAAGGGCTCTGTGAGGGAACTTTGATTCTGGCCCAGTGGAGAGAAGGAATAATAATGCAGAAGAGAGCGGTTTATTGGCAAAGAGAGGGCTGACAGCGCCTCAGGTGAAAGGGAAGTCAAGCAGCTCTGCGAGGAAGAGCTGGCTGTTGATTAAATTCATTCTCCCCTGATAGGGACAGCCTTGGTAGTCTAAGTGTCTCCTAGGGTGGCCAAAGTCAGAACTTGGAGAAAGTTTTGGAGTCTGGTTTAAGGCACGTCTTTCAATATAGGATGGGGTGGGGACTTGATTAGGAGTAGATAGGATCATGTTATGATAGTTTAGGATCTCTGGACAGGGAGAGAAGGTGGAGAAGATACAGCAGCAGGCAAGTTGGCAGATCTGATTAAAAAAAAAAAAGTAAAGGAATCATTCCCAAGCAATTAACTATTTCCTTTTATTTTCCTGTTAAAGTTTGAAGCAAGGTAATCAATTAAGACTCAGGGGTGTATGGTGTGCAGAAGGTCTGAAGAGGGGAGAAAGAGAGAAACTGTCACTTTGGAGAGTAAACAAGAGAAAGTATTAAGGAAGGATGGTAGGAATACAGGTGGCTGACTGGCATCCTCCCTGCATCTCAGCTAAAAGGTGGTCCCCTCAAAGGTAATTCATCTCCCAGATGCAACTCATCCTTCCCCACAGAAAACAGTTTAAAACCATTGTCACACCCAAAGCAATTTTGCAGCCACCCAAAGTGGAGTTCCTCAAAATGTCTCTATGTTAACAAAGGTTCTTTACTTCCCATTTTAGGGTTAACAAGCCCTCGGAAGCATTGTCCCAGATCAGGAGGTGATTGGCGACAAAAGTTAATTTAGGTTTCTAAACTTCCAAGGTGGAGAATCACTCAGACCTTCAAAATTACAATGTTTTCTGGCTTTAGTCTCCTCAAGGTTTTGAAGATCTTAAGGCCAAATTTTAATCAGAGGTCAATGCGTATTAAGTTTTTGCTCCCCCAGAGTCTCTACAATGCTGGGGGGAATGTCTACTGCCAGTGTGCTGGTTGCCTTTTCCTTGTGACTTGTGTAATACTGACACATGGCAAGCACTCCATATATTATAGTTGCTTATATAATCCCTGTCGACGTAAGAATATCCAAACCTGTAGAGAATTTTTATAAAAATGTATTTGAGTCAAACAGAGAATATGCCTGGAAGCAAGATCTCAACAGACTGAGAAAAATACTACTGAGAATAAGAGATTGCAGTTTCTTTCACGCATTTGAGATAAGGAAGGTTATGGAAGGTGGGAGAAAACAAGGAGGGGGTTGGATTACAGGACAGTTAAGATTATGTGCTTTCTTAAGGGTGGCCACACTGTAGAACGAGAAGTCCGAAAAGAGGCATTTCAAAGGTGCGTTAACCGACAAGCACAGAAACAATGGACAGGGCTTGCTTAAGGCAAAGATAAACCTTTTACTAAAGAAGTTATATGCCTGGGCGTGACTACCCACCATGAGCTGCCCAGTTAGAAATTTATGATCAGATCACCCTGTGAGGTTACTTTCCATAGAACCCCCTTTTTGTCCACATCTGTATAATCCCTTATTTGCTTTCCAGTATCTTAGCACAAACAGAAGACAAAAGGACTCAGTGCACAGGACACACTTGAGACACTGGACTCCTAGAACTATTTGGAAAGAACTTGAGCTGCAGAGATGGAGTTTAGAGAAATGCTGCTTTGGAAATATTATTTTGACTCTAATTCTTGCTCAAGGTGAAGCTGGTAAGAAATGGGGAACAGAGATCCCAGGTAAGTTTTATAAAGTGCTTAATATGTCGTGTTCATTCAATATGAAATAAAATGAGACAATCAATAGTTCTAAAGGGCTGCTTAACGATGAGAGAGACAGGTCCAAGTCTCATTATATTAAATGACGAAGACATGCTAAAAACTGACCTAAAACTGTGCCATAGTGTAACTATTTACATCGAACAAATTCAATCATGCCATTCAGAAGAAAACTGGAATATATATAAAACAAGTTAATTCGTAGTGCACTACAACATGGCGTCCAGGAAGGGAATAAACATTTCAAGTTGTGTGACAAATGTCTTCTGTTCTCAGTCTTGTCTGCACCTCTGGGAGTGTATAAGTAATTTCATTTGGAGATAAGTGTAAAAGTCTCCATTCCAATCTCTGAATGCTCGGACGCTGCCTAGCCCTGTTCTGGGGATGCTCTGATTATTGCTTGTTGCTAAGAACAAGTCTCCTTTAACTACTTCTAAATGGAAAATAACTAAACAAAAATAGCACAAAACAAAACCCAATTTATTAATTTGCTAGAGTTACAAAATTAAATCATTCAATTATTTTTGAGTATTTAAAGAACATTTTTGAGTTTGATATTGAACATTAATTTTATCATGATCTGTATACAAGAGGTTGGAGAAAATAATCAGTATTTTTTAAGCCTGAGGATCAAATAAAATAATGTTTTCAATTACTTATTCACAAGTAATATTGACAATGCAGGATTATGAATGATGCAGTAGTCCCCTGTTCTGGGAATCTTTGGCACACCATAAGGCACCCCTGGGAGTGGATACATTCTGGTTTGAGGTGTCTTAACATGAAAGTACAGGTATAAACCATTAAATACACATCTTAGCTTTCATTTAACTATTTAGCATCGTTCATTTATATTAAAATTTGTTCATCTGTTTAAGAATTTATGCTACTCTACTGCACACAAAGTATTAGGTGAGCCACTATGGGACTAATAGAGGTAATTAAGACTGCATCTAATTTAAGAACCAGTACTGATATATTTAAAAAAAAAAAAAAAAACAAAAAAAAAAAAACACAAAAAACTGCATCTAGGGTCAAAGATTACACACTTGAATCGAGATGATGTTTATCATCCACTCAACACCATGCTTAGTCTTAAACTAAATCTACAGTTAGTCTTTGTTTAAACTTAAAGGCAGTTCTATATTCATTCATTATGAAGTTGAAAATGGGAAAAGATTTCCACTTCCTTAAAGAAATGACCCAGCAGGAGAGGAGACCCAAGACGTCAGAGTAGATAAACACCGTGCCTGCTTCCTTCCATGAACACATTAAAATTACAACTAAATTATAGAACAATCAACCTGGAGAATGACTGAATGGAAGTTTTATAACTAAGGATATAAAGAAGAAGCCATGTCGCGACTGGTCGGAGTGACGGAGACATAGAAGTAGCTAATTCCAAGACTCTGTGTGGCAGTTGAGAACGGGGAGGGATATCTTGGCCAGAGAGGATCCCCCCAGAGGGGCGAGAAACCCCAGCTCCATACCAGACTCCCCAGCCCAGAGTACTGGTGCCAGGAAGAGGAGCCCCGACAATATCTGGCTGTGAAAAACAGTGGGGATTCCGATCATCCAGGTGGGATGGAACATAGTGGAAAACCCAGACGTCTTCTTAGAGGGCACACAAACAGACTCTCTCACTCTCAGGCACTCACCTTGGGCTCCAGCGGAGGGATTGTAACTCGAGAGGCCTCAGAAACATACGGGGTGCAGACTGAGTTGTGTTGCTTCGGTTGAGGGCTGGAGGACAGTCACCATTTCCCTACGAGGAGGTTCTCCTCTTGTGCAGCCAGCAGGAAGGCACCATCTTTTCTGTGTTTAGCCCCTCCCTCACAGGCCAACTCTGAATCTGATTGGTCTGGTGAGTTCCTCAGTTCCACCCTGCTGACTCACTGGGTCCCGCCCCACTCAACTCCCCCAATGCTGGAGGCACTTTCTCCAAGAGCAGCCAGACCCACCTGCATTGCATTATTTCTTGGAAAACTATCAGAGTCTGACAGACCCCAGGCAGGTGGCGACTGGCCTTGGGATGGTCTGAGACTTTTGCTGAGTAGTTTCAAGCTCAGCAATGACATCAAACCAGAATTTACATTAAACTGGTGACCACAACTCTTCCAACTCTAGTGACTCCCTGAGACTCTGTCTCACCCAACTGGTGTACCACAGAAGGCTCTATCAGTGGCTGAACCTTAAGGGAGCTGGCAGGTGGCAGCAGCAGGCCTTGGGGTGCCCTGGCATTTTGCAGAGCTACCCTAGTTCCGGTACTGGTAGCAGACGTTCTCAATTCCCAACGTAGGTTCTCCCATACACCTCCAGGATTAGCAAAAGCAGCAAACAACTGCAGATCACTTTGTAGCTCTTACCAGGTAGTCCCCGGGCAGACACAGGCAGGGGGTGACCTGAACCTATATCGGAGCTCCTCACAAGAGGCCCCAGAACCAACACACTCAAAGGTTATCTTCAGACCACAGCAGAACACTGCCCAATTACTTTCACAAGTGAAACACGCAAATGACAGTCTCAACAAGCACCAGAGTCTGCTGGTGTGATTACCACTCAATCAGGAGAGCCCCCCACACAGTAGCTTCTAAGCTGTGGGTGTGGCAAAATCTCACAGCCAATCAGCCTGAGGTACAATTTCACCCACTGACATGTCCAATAACACCCAAGGCTCGGGGGTGGCTCAGGTGGTTGGAGCTCCAATGCTCCTAATGCTGAGGTCACCGGTTCGATTCCCACATGGGCCAGTGAGCTGCGCCCTCTACAGCTAAGATTGTGAACAGCAGCTCTCCCTGGAGCTGGGCTGCCATGAGCAGCTGGCAGTTGGCATGAGCTGCCACAGGCTGCTGAGTGCTGCTGTGTGCTGCCACAGGCTGCTGTGTGTTGCCACGGGCTACCATGTGCCACCATGAGCGGCTGGTAGCCAGCGTGAGTGGCCTGCAGCCAGTGTGAGCAGCCAGCAGCCAGCGAGAGCTGCCGTGAGCTGCTGTGAGTGGTCGACCAACGACTGGTGACCAACTGCCTTAGCTAGGGGGAGCACAAAGCATTGGCCAGGGAGCTGTGTCCTACACAACTAGACTGAGAAACAATGGCTTGAACCAGAGTGGGGCGGGGAGGAAGGAAGGGCGGGGAAAAACAACAACAACAACAAAGGCTGAACTATAACAAGAGGCCACACACAAGGGACACTCCTGACAAGGGACACTCCTGGAGCACAGGTGACCAGGGAGACTGGGTCACTGGGTCCCACGGGGCACTTGCTACATAAGGCCACCCGGCCAAGACTGGGAGACATAGCAGATCTACATAATACATAGCAACAAACAGAGAGGCAAATACAGAAACAAACAAAGATATACATTCCAAATGAAAGAACAGGAGAAAATTCCAGAAAAAGAACAACAGAATGGAGGCAAGCAACCTACAGAATACAGAGTTCAAAATAATGGTTATAAGGATGCTCAAGGCACTTAACGAGAATTTCAACAAAGAAATAGCAAGCATAAAAAAGGACATAGAAACCATGAAAAGAACCAGAAGTGAAAAATACAATAACTGAAACGAAGACTGCACTAGAAGGAATCACCAGACTAGATGAACCAGAGGATTGAATCAGCAATTTGGAAGACAAGGTAGCAGGAAACACCCAATTGGAACAGCAAAAAGAAAAAATAATTTTAAAAAATGAGGATAGTTTAAGAGACCTCTCGGACAATGTCAAGTGTAACAACATTCACATAATAGGGGTACCAGAAGGAGAAGAGCGAGAGCAAGGGATTAAGAACCTATGTGAAGAAATAATGACTGAAAACTTTACTAACTTGGCAAAGGAAAGTCATACAAGTCCAGGAAGTGCAGAGTCCCAAATAAGATGAGCTCAAACAGGTCCACACCAAAACACATTACAGTTAGAATGGCTAAAAGCAGCAAGAGAAAGGCAACTAGTAACTTATAAGGGAGTTTCCATAAGATTGTCTATTGATTTCTCATCAGAAGCCTTGCAGGCCGGAAGGGATTGGCACAAAATATGCAACGTGATGAAAAGCAAGGACGTACAACCAAGATTACTCTACCTAGCAAGGCTATCATTTAGAATCGAAGGACAGATAAGAAGTTTCCCAGACAAGATAAAGCTAAAAGAGTTCATCGCCACTAAACCAGTATTACAAGAAATATTAGAGGGACTTCTCTAGGATTAAAAAAAAAATCAAAAGTATGAATAATAAAATGGCAATAGCTACATATCTATCAACAATTATTTTTTTCCCCCTTCTTCCGCTTCCCCGCCCCACCCCCTCACTTCAGTTCAAGCTGTTGTTTCTCAGTCTAGTTGTGTAGGACACAGCTCCCTGGTCCATACCACACTTTGGTTCACTTCTCTCCACAGACAACCAAGGCTTGCTACTCCTAAGTCAAATGTGTTATGCCTGGATTCTCACCAGACTACACAGTCCCTCATACACAGAAATAGATGGCAGATCCATCCTGTAAGATCTTCAGATGTACATAGACATGTCTAAATTTAAATAGTAATCTCAAGCTGCAATTACATTTACTGGATGGGAAAAGGAGCTTGTGATAGGAAGAAGCAATTAGAAACAGGAAAAATGAAAAGATAAAACTTACAGTTATTTAGTGTAAATATCTATTGAGGACCATGGAAGGACTCACATATTTTATTATTTTATTTATTCATTCAAAAATATTTACTGAGTGCCTATAATGTGCTAGCTAGTATGTGAGGAGCTAGGGCTACAGTGGGGAAAAAAGACAAATTCCTGCTCTTGGGTAGCTTTCAATAAATAAAGGAAAAAACAAAACAGATAATTATAACATGTAATAAAGACTGTTAAAAAATTCAACTGAGTAAATTTGAACATACAATTGGCTTTATTAAGCAATTCATGAATCGGGCAACATACCATTCCATTTAGTAACTAGAAGGAAGGTCCCAGGAGTTGTACAAAATAGAAGATTTTTATAGGAATGAAGGATGAGGCAAGAGCGCTATTAACAAAAGAAAAGAAAGGATTATTTTGGGGCCTGAGAGTTTTTCATTGGGTGGGGAGAAAAAGGAAGGATTTATAATCATGCAGATTACCTCTTCCTTCTATGGGGGAAGAGAGAGGATGACGACGGCCCATGTAATGGCTTACCTTACTGGTACTTGACCGGAAAAATTCCAGACTGGTTGATTAAGATTGCATTTCCCAGAGAGGTTGAAACTATAATTAGATCAGGTATTAAATCTAGGCTTCTATCATGGGCTACAAGCCTGAGTGACACCATTTCCGGCCTGTGGATTTCTCTTTAACAAGGCTCTAATGAAAGAATTATAGCACATTGTGAGACGACAAAGGAAGGATTATGTATTAGTCCACTAAGGCTGTCATAACAAAATACCACAGACTGGGTGGCTTAAACAGAAATGTATTGTCTCACAGTCTGGAGGCTGGAAGTCCAAGATCAATGTGTGAGCAGGGTTAGCTTTTCCTGAGGCCTTTCCCTTGGCTTGCAGATGGCTGTCTTGTCTTGCTATGTCCTCACGTGGCTTGTTCTCTGGGTGTGCATCTAGGTATAGCTTTCTCTTCTTATAAGAACACTAGTCCTATTGGATTAGGGTGCTGCCCTTATGACCTCATTTAACCTTAAGTACCTCCTTAAAGGCCCTATCTCCAAATACAGGCATATTGTGGGTTAGGGCTCCGGCATATACATTTTCAGAAAGAAGTCTCATCTAAAGGAAGAGCTGAAGTTTGCATGGAATTAGCCAGGTAAAGAGTGAGGTGATGTGTACTTCAGACTGCAGATAAAGGATGGTCAAAGTCCAGGGGACAAGAGAGAATATAGTATATTAGGACACTAAAGGCCATTTCCAGATGAGTCTAGAGAGGTAAATAGATAACCCTGGAAGGCCTTGGAAGTCGTGATAGAATTGTTCAGGGAAATAAAAAGACGGTAGAATGCTGTAAGTAGGAGGACGGCATAACCAAATTTTCATTGATCACTTGGGTTGTGGTGCAGAGAGTTCACTGCAAAATGATAACACTAGAGATAGGAAGACAGGTTAGGAGGCTGTTATAATAAAATAGGCAAGATGGCAGTGGGAGTGGAGAGACGTATACAGAATTTAGATTCGGAAGGACTTTCTAATGGACTGGGAAATGAGGAATAAACTGAAGGTTTCTGAGTTGAGCAAATAGGTGGGAAATTGGTACCATGCCCTGAGATAGGGAACAAAAAAGCAGATGGTCAGGGGGAAGGGAGGATGATGAGCTCAGTTTTCAATATATTGAGTTTTAGATTTGTAAGTCATATAAATAAAGATGTTCACAGCCTTATCAGCTAGCTAGTTCAATTCCTGTTTTAGAGATGAGATTAAAAAAAAAAACACACACTGAAGTCTCAAGAGGTTGATTGAAGAGGATGTACACATAGGTTTATCTGATTCCAAGGGCTATGCTTTTTCTACTACAGTCCACAAAATTTTACCCCAAACTCTGAGTCAGATATATTTCAGAATTCAGAATTTTGTGGATTTTAGAAAGTTAATATGGTGTCTATACTCTATATTATAAAACAGGGGCTGAGGCAGTCTCTCATGATAAGTATACACATTACTAAATCTTCAGCGAATAGTGTGAAGTACTATAAATAGTCTCACGAGTTAGGATAGGTTTTGTCACCAAATGAGTAATAGAAAAGCTTTTAGTTTTCAAGGTGTGCTGGATTTTGGAACTGTGGATAAAGGTGTACCTTGTAGGATAATGTCTGTCATGGAATACAGTTTTCAAGAAGAAAGTGATGGTCAGTGGTGTTGAATGCTACTGAGAGGCGAAGGGCAAGCATCGAAGAAGTTATTAGACTTGGTGTCAACAAGGTAATAGTGAGATCTTCAGGAGCATATGCTTTACTAGTATAAAATAATAGGAATACAAGTCAACTTTTAAGGAGTTAAAGAGTGATACAACAACAATAGAATGGTTGGGTGGCTGGTTAGCTCAGTTGGTTAGAGCGTGTTGCTACTGCCACCCAGGTTGCTCGTTGGATCCCCGCGTACGCCACTTTGAGCTGTGCCCTCTTTAGAAAAAAAAAACCCAACAACAACAGAATGGTTAAAATGAAAAGGCAAAAAATAAAAAGTATTTCGAAAACAAAGTGGAATTTTCATTCACTGCCAGTGGTAGTGTAATCTGGCATAAGCATTTTGGAAAACTGGCAGCATCTACTAAAGCTGAACATATGCATAACACATGACCCAGCAATGCTAGTACTAGATATATGTTCAGCAGAAATGCATGCATATGTGCTCCAAAAAAACATGTACAAGAATGTTCATATTAACTTTGCTTTGGAGTAGTTGTATGTTCATGGTTGTTCATTAGGTTGTAAATAAATTAGTTACAAAAAAAAATAAAGAGTCATGCATGGACCACTGAGGACAGTTGATCATGAGCCAAGAATTAGAATTAATTCAAATCTGTGCATGGAGGTCCCTAAAAAAGGGGAGAGGAATAAATTGTCAATGAGAATGGTGCCTAAGGATATCTACACCTCCTTCCAAGCACACTGATAATAAAAGCAACAGAAGGGCAACTCAAGGGGTGACCTTGAGATGGAAGTCACGTGACTACATGTGCAGTGAGAGAGAGCTTGGGCCCTTGCTATAAATCTGCCATGCCAGGCCTGTGCTGCCCTCTTCTAGATTTTTTTTTTTTTATAGACATCTATCTTGCGTAAGCCATTTCTATTTTGTATTTTCTATTATACGTAGGAAAATGCAACTCATAACTAATGGATTTCTATTAAATTCTCCATTTGATTCAATCTAGTCAAGGTCAGTTTGTGCTATTTGCAATAAAAAACTACCAACTAAAACTACATGGCACAGGATTTATGGTTATAAAGTCAAAATTTGCTCTTCTGTATTTTACTTTAAGTCTTATTGAAAGTGAATATGTGAAGAAAGTATATTTAATATTTTATCTATAGCCAATAATTTTAAAAGACAGAATAATCAAAGAGTAGATAACTCTCTTCCACACGTAAATGTCATGAAAAAAAAAATGGAGTGTCAGGATTTAAAGGCAAATTAAAAGAACTAAGAGACTTAGCAATCATATGCAAGGTGCGGACTTTGATTAGATCTTGATTTGCTCCAATTTTGGCAATTTGGAGACAGTTGGGGAAATGTGACTAGGGTATACGGTGTTGTTAAAGAATTAGTGTTAATTTTGTTATGTACAACTAAGGTATTACAGTAAAGTGGGAGAAATGCTTTTATTTTTTAGAGATGAACACTAATTAGAGAGAAGTAAAATATTCATAATTTACTTCAAATTTTTAGCCAACAAATAGATGGTGAAAATATGGCAAAATATTAATAACTACTAAATACAGGGTTTAGATATATGGTGATCACTATACTGTTATACTTTTGATACATTTGAAAGTTTTCATGAAAAGAAGTATAAAAATGCATCTGTGCAAAAAAGGCTTTACTTATACAATTACAAAATAAACTTTCTGTAAAATGCAGCCAATAATTATGATTTGATCAAGTAGGGTACTTGCTCTGTGATAATTGAAGAATTCAAGAGAGCTCTGTAAATTATTTCAATTTTGCGACCCAAAATTCTCCGATTGGTCTTTGCTCAATTGATCCTTGCCCAATTACTTTGCTCCCTTCCCCCAAAACCTGAATTGGAAAAGAAGAGTGAGATAAACATGGCAGTGAAGCTGTGAAAGAGTCAGTCAGAGACCTAAGGACTGGTGCATTCAGCGTGGAATAACCTAAGTGTCTGGCCAAAGCTGAAGTCTGGCCAGCTTCCATGTACGATGTGAAAATTCTCTGGCTGCAGTCCTAATGTCCTAACATCTGAGGTTGCATCATTCTTCCCACAGTTGCTTCTGGACTGAATGTCAACAGCATATGATGTAAACATGTCAGGGTAGAGAGTATAAGGTGTCCGTCATATTCTTTCTCTTTCTCTCCCAAGCTCCCTCTCTCTCTGTCTCTCTCCCTTCTCTCCCTTCCTTCTGTCCTTCCTTCCAACCCCCACCCCCCAACCCCTGAAGGCTGGAGACAGTATAAAGACTTGCGAAAAAGACCATCTCAGAAGTAAAGAATACAGTGAAAGTGAGAGGTAGAAGATTCAATTAGTGGTAAAATTCTTCTCCTTTTTTTTTCTTTTTTTTTTTTTTTCTGTGCTGCTTTGTTGCTCTTACCTTTCCTGAAGCCATCGCACAGCATCACAGGACCATCAGTCAGAGGTCTCTCATGCTAGTGTTGCTGGATGGAATGGCAGCAGGGAGTGCAGGCCACAGAGGGACTAAATAGATTAGCAATGGACTTAAGAATTGTGGCAACTGTGGAAAACACTTTTTCAGAGGAAGCTGGAGGCAAATCTCTCCTAGAAAGTTTAAGGAAGAACAGTCTCTGTACTTCTGCCTTGTGACCTCCAGCGTTTCCTCCCTGCCGTTCACTTTCTAAGTAGAATCTACATTTACTTCACGGTAATCAAACCCGGTCATCTTCTGATATCTCACAATTTTCCCTTGATATTTTCTCAATATGTGGTCACTGTGTTTGAAATAAAACCTGGATGGGCTAGCATTTTGCATCAAAGGGCCAGAGCAACAGGTAGAGCTAGAAGTTTGGGGTTGTGTAACTGGGGATGGTGAATAGAATGGCTGAAGAGGATTTAATGAGGCATGTCTCGGTGTTCTCAAATGCCTGGGAAGAAAACATAGGTGAAAAGGGCTTCCCTCAGGCCTAACCCAGTGCAAAGCAACAGGTATGTTGTTTTTTATAGATGGAAACAGGCAGCCCTGCTCACCAGCAGATACTCGCAGTGGTTCAAGGACACTGGGGATTCTGGAGCGCTCTCTTCCGCTCCTTCGTGTGAGAAACACTAACCTAATACAAAGTTGGTTGAATCATTGCCTTTATTTGACTAACTTTTCCCAGGTGTCAGCTTACTGGATAAGAAACCTGCCCTTAAAATCTACTTTCCTTGGCCTCCCGTCTGTTGAGCTTTGTTGACTAGAACGACTGACTTCTGCCTAACTTGGCTCTCTCCATCCTGGCTCATGGCGAAGCAACTGGACAGCTTGGCTCAGAGTCCAAGGAGTTAGAGCCTGCGACCTCACGCCAACCCCACCCCCCACCCCCCTCCAGCTCTGTTCCTGCCCAGTCTGGTTTGTGAATAGTTCTTGGCAAACCCCCCAGAGGAGAACAGAGCCACTAACAATAGCAACTCCCTTTTTAGCTTGAATCTCTTGGTACTCAGGAGTGTGAATTTAGGAAAACCCAAAATAACCTATGTAATTACAGTGGGTTACCCTAACAGTCTATTTCTGCTATTACCAACATTAGAGTCACTCCAGTAGATATTTAGCTGCCTGTAGTGGAAAGAGTACTGGGCTTGTAGCCAGACAGACCTAGATTCAAGATGTAGCTTAGCTGTTTACTAATTGTATGGCACTGGGCAAGTCACTAATTTGAGCCTGTTGGAATTGAATGAGCAAATGTACATGTAAGTGCTTGGAAACCTATAATGTGCTATACAAAGTTAAACCATTGCTATTGGGAAATGGGGATAATTCAAAAGTTTCAGAAAAAGGAGAAATTTAAATCTTTTTAAGAAGCACTTGAATCAACCTGAAGCAAGATGGTACTTAATCTTCAACACCATGCTCAGCCTTAGAAACAAGCAACTAGAACTACAGTTTTCATTTAAAGTTAATGGCAATCCTCCCTTTTATTCATGATAAAGTTGGAAATGGGATTTAGTAGTAGTTCCTTTCATATTGTCAAAAAAAAAACAAAAAAAAACCCAAAACACCACAGGCTCAAAATGGAGTCACTTCTGCTAAAAGCCCATGATACCAAACCTAGGTTTAATACCTAACTTAATTGGAGTTTCATCCTCTCCCAGGAGTGGAATTTTAAACCAGTCAGTCTGGAATTTCCTGATCCACGCTAGTGAGGTAATCTGCGTCATAGAACCACCCCCACCCCCACCACCACCACCACGACCTTCCCTTAAGGGAAGGTCTTCTTGCCTGAAATAATCCACTCCTAATTTCTTAGTACAACCCTCTTCCTGCCTATAAAAAAAATCTTCCATTTTGTACAACCAGCCCCTCAGAGTGCCCCTCTAGTTGCTAGACTGGGTGTGGCCCAATTCATGTCTCAGTTGATAAAGCCAATTAGATGTTCAATTAAATCAAATTTACTTGGTTGAATTTTGTTTTTTAACAATATCAAGGAATGATACAACATGAAGGAAAGCCCTCATACTAGTAAGAATAGAAAAGAGGTTCATCCGTTCAAATGTTAGTTATGCTAGTTTTCTCTGCGGTTACGCCATTGTTTTGGTACTTTAATTTTTATTTTATATATATAGTGAAAGAGGTTGGCTCTTCTGACTTAGGCATATTTTTGTCCTATATCACTCTTGTACATACATGGAAAGTGAAACACAGTGAAAGAAATTGGTTAAAGGTTTTCTAAGGCAATACAACTTCACAACTGCTACCTGACTGAGCGATTGTAAGACCACCTGATCTCAGAGATAGTAAAACAGGGAAAATGACAACAGTAAGCACCCACTTACCCACCATCCTGCTTAGATACAGAATAGTGCCCATACTGTTATGATACTTTGAACAAACCTCCCCATCACGTCTGGAAGTGCGCTCCAAGGACATGCAGGAAGCACCCACTGAGGACACGGTGGTTGTTCTGCCATGATCATGCTTGGCTCCTCTTCCTCTCGGGACCTTGCTCCTGACATTGCTATGTTGATCTGTCTTGGCCTGCAGACTTGGTTGCTGCCATGAGCCAAGCACTGCTGTTGCGGCCCCTGCTGCTACTGCCTCCGCTGCTTCTGTTACTGTCACTTTGGCAGGCTGTTTCCCACAGCATGATCAGAAGGGGGCCCCAGACGCCTCAGGAATCATGTGAAGGTTCCTGATACTGACCAGATCCTGATCCTTCTCTCCCTGGAGCTCCTGTGCTGAGGGAGAGAGAAATAATAGAGGTAGAGAAGACAGAAAGGGAGACCAGAAGGGTCTGCTCCCTTCTCTTCCTGTAGCTGAGTACACCGAGTGCTTATAATTAGACAAACTTTTGAGGTCATCAATCCAAGCTCCCACTGATGCAGGAATCCTCTCTACATTACAGTACCTCTGTTAAATGATCTCTCTAGTTTTCCTTAAACTGTTCCAGAACTAGGGAGAGCACAATAACAGTACCCCCAGCGAGCATCCTCACATACTGATGATGCTGTTGATGGGTATGAGATTAGAGCAGCTAATATCTGAAGAACGCACGAAATTGAGCTTCACGGTATTCTCTGGAGAAGCTTCAGGAACCACTCCAATGTGGCAAGTCCCTCAATGGTGGCCCATTTAGGTTTGGAGTCTTTCACATGGAATGCATTTTTCAAGTGAGCTTCAGAGAGCCCTAGGACCAGCTCTTAAATGTTTTCCAAAAGCTCTTTGGCCCCATCTTGCTGAGTCACGGCAGAGACTTTGCTGGGCTTGTCTCATCTCTGATTCAATAATAAGCATGTCCATTGTGTCCCCAGCTGGGATGACCTAGGGATTTCTGTAAGCCTTCACTGATTACAGAGATAAGTGGGTTTTTCCAGTGGCAAGCTTCAGGTATACCTGCTGTTTCCCAAAGTTCAAGGGAAGCAGCCTGGATAGCCCTAAAGTCTTGTATGCTTGCAACCTCTTTCTTTGATGACTCAGCCATGTGTAGCATGCATGCTTTTCATAGCCTGTGTCTGGTCAGGGCGACAACATGACAGCATGGCAGAGAATAGAGCCGGTGGGTGCAAAGTCTGGGTCACTGTTTGACTATGGCTGTGTACATGCACCATGTCTCCTCTTTTGCTGATCTGGATGAAATCACTCTTAAATATTGGTGTGTGCGTGAACATATCATACTCTCCTCTGTCCAGCTGTCACCAAAGTCCCCCTCAGAGGTGGTAAACATGCCCACTGCATAGCCAGCCACTGTAGATTGAGTAGTGTGGTGACATGAATTCACTACTCATGGTTATAGTTTGTAAAGAAAGTTCCGACTCTGGATTTTACCACCTTGAAGAGGTCTGTAATGGTTTTCCCATCCCACAAATGTAGTGACTTAAAACAACACACATTTATTATCTCAATTTCCATGGGTCAGGAGTCTGGGCATGGCTTTGATGCTTTGATGGGTCCTCTGCTCAGGCTCTCTTTTAAATTGGCCCATACTTTTAAATTGCAACAAGGTTGCCATTAAGGCATAAGCCAGAGCTGGGGTGTCACCTAAAGCTAGAGGTCCTCTTCTAAGCTCACACAGCTTTTGAAAGAATTCATTTCCTTGAAGCTGTAGAACTCATGGTGCCTCTATCACATCTTCCTGTTCCCTTCACAGTATAAATCACAATTATTTTATATTATCAGTGAATTCCTGGAAAGAACCCAGCACAGTGGTTGGGCCCATAGTTTTAAATGAATCAGATATTATATTTGGCTATTTGTGACCCACATTATTTTATTAGTTTGTCAGCAACTTGAGGGCAGAGCTCTGAATCATTCATGTTTGTCTCCCTCCCGGGGATGGGGGGCGTTGTGTCTAGTCCAGGGCATGGCTTAGCATTACTTAAATCTGATTAAAAAACAAAAAATCTGGTGCAAGACTAAAGGTGGGAACAGGAGAGCAAGGCAGGGTGTAGCAAAGCAGGGTGAACTTGGGTCAAGTCTGGCTGGAAGGAAATGGGAGAAGTCAATTGCAGAGGTCAGGCACTTTTAGTTTCAACAAGGCGACACCTCCTCACCTGACGTCAGAAGAGCCTTCAAGAAGCTGCAGATAACTTCTCGCGAGACGAAAGATGGACCGCGAGAAAGTGTACGTCAGTCCGTGACCCGCCTCCCCTGAGCTCCACCCACTCTCCGTCCTCACTCCCACCTTGAACCAGCCGCATGTGACGACATGACGCGTGCGTGACCGTGGCGCAGGGGGTGGGCCCGGGGCGCCGGAGCAGGAAGTGGTGGGGTTATTACTCCCTCTGCCCCCTCCGCTTGCTCCCGGGGCGCGGAGAGGGGCTTCTGTCTCCGCAGCTGCTTCGGGCTTCCCTGCTGTCCTCCATGTGCTTCGGCGCCGTCGCTCCCCTTCCTCCGGCCGCCTCTTATTCCGGGGTCTATGGAAGTAATGGAAGGACCCCTAAACCTGGTGAGTGGCCCACAGAGGGTCGCGTCCGCTCTCGGGCGCCTGTGCCTCAAGAGTCCGGTCTGGTCGCCGGAGTGCCGCTGACCCTCTAGGGCAGGAGGCGGTTTTGGCGGAGGTGGTCCTAAAAGCTGGGGGCCTGAGGCGGGCGTGGCCCCGCGGCGGCTCCGGGCAAGCTGTCCCAGAAGTTGCCCCCCTCGGGGATCCCTGGGAAGCTCTCGCGTCGGTTTCCCGCCGCCTCCGGGCGCCCCCTGCCGCAGGGCTCTAGGCGAGGGGGCTTCCATCAGCCGGGGCTGCCACCTCCTTTTCAGGCCGAAGGAAGTGCCTCCAAGCGCCACGTAACCACCTCCCTGCAGCCTGCAGCGGCACTGAAACCTGTCCGAGCAGAAATGGTGTGTAATACTGGTTTTAACTTCTAACACAGAGGGTCTAATATCAGCCTCCCCACTTCGGATAGCTGTATGACATCCCTTCTCACTCCCATTCCCCCCTACGTTCAGATGCATAAACTGACAGTCTCCCTTTTCCAATAAGTTGGAGACAGCTGGAGAAAAAGACAGGGTCGTCCCAGTTGTTAGCTCAGTTTCATCACTTCAGTAATCATGAAAATACGGTAGATGTTTGCCTTAGAAAAAGTGCTGATAGCCCATTGACTATGTTTTACTACGTTTGTCTCCCTCCCTGGGATGGGGGGCGTTGTGTCTAGTCCAGGCTTTTTAGATGTTGGGATTTCAGCAGCAACGAGAAAAACACATTCTTTTTCTGACTGGCCACTGCATCTTCCGGTTTCCCGGAAAAGCTACCTATTTTGCATTCAAAGTCATTACTTCAGGTTGCAGACAGAAGGAACTTTTAAGAGTCACAGGTTTGAAATTCAGTTGCAGTGGTGGGACTGGTTAAAAGGACGTATGGAGAATTAAGTTCTCAGGTTGCAACTCTAAACCGTAGGGTCGTGGAAGAGCCCTGGGTTGGATGTAAACCCTTCTATAGAGAAGCAGTAGAACCTGCTGATTTAAGAGTATGGATTCTGGAGCTGGACTGCTTGGATTTGAATTCTGGCGTTGTCACTTAAAAGCTGAGTGACCTTGAGCGAATTAGTTGACTTCTCTTTTTTGGTTCGTTGTGAGAAAGAAGCAAATGGGTGTAAAAGGGCTTAGAACAGTACTTGGTACATAGTACAGTGTAAGAGTTAGCTATTACAATAACCGGAGCATAAACCCTAAATTTAAAATCTCACTTGTAAAATAAAGGTTTCGACTTGTTGAGCTTAAAAGCCTAAGACTAGGACCTAAAAGCTGTGGTTTCCAAATGACTGATGGTGCCAGGTTAGCTGCTCTGAGAAGCACCTCCCAGTTTTATTAAGTTGAGCCCTGCCCCCCTTGGTAAGAGTTGTTTACACTTAAAAAGAATTGGACTAGATTTGTGAGTTTTTAAACACCAGGGAAATATCTTCCACCTTTCTTGTTTTTAAAGTGACATATAGTTTGCAGTGAAATATAATGGTTGGCTCAATATTGAAACTTAACAGGAATATTATTAGAAATAACCAGCAGTTTATAAAGTGCTTCAAAGTTCAAGTGCCCATGCAAAATAGCTGTTGGTTTAGTTCCAGTTAGCTTCACTTGATTTGGCAGCAGGCTGCAGCATAACCCAGCCAACTGTCCCACTAGTGTGTGGTAGCTTATGAGGAGACTGAAACTGGGTGACAGGTGTAGATGGAGCAGCAGAATCACCAGTTTAGAAAAAAATTAGCTAAATGGTGGTAATAGTTATCTTTTTATAGAGGAGAATTTGAATCAAGTCTTTTTAAGCAGGCTAGCATAATTCGATAATCCAGCCATAAAATTTGTGGGCAAGAATTAGAAATCTGGTCTCTTGAATTCTTAAACCATTTGAGATTTGGAGGATCTGAGTTCTCGCCAGCTGTTTATTGGACAATAACACTGGAGCAGAGATTAATATTTACCTGAATCATTTTAACTGTGCTTGTAAGTACCAATGACAGGCCTCTGAATTTGTTGTCACTCTGTTTTACAATACTGAGGTTTCTTGAAGATTATCACATTCTTTTATGTGAACAGATATCCAACTTAGATTTTCAGTTGATTCAACATGAGAAATAGTTCTCATTGCTATGATTTAATGAGTGCCTTTGAAAATCTCAGTAGTATATATAGGTTTCTAATGACATAGTGTAGTCCAAATTGTATGAGGGCTATTATAGTACATAGATTTATAATGGTGTGCTCAGAGCATCCTTGGAATTTAGGGAGAACTTCCCCGGTTTACAGATAAATAAGACTAGGCTGAGAGAAATTTAGCAATTATGTCCATTTTTAATAGGGAAAAACTATAGCAAAAATTAGTGTATATTTAGGCATTTATTTTGATATATTTAATTTTGGCATTGTGAGTGCTGGTACCCAGTGTCAAAACTTGTGAGATAATTTCTAGTTCTTTGGTTTGTTTGTTGCCATTTTGGGAAGTGATGTCAGACCTTAATTTATACATGACTGTTGTTTATGCTTTGCTTACCTACTCTGCAAACTCAAAGGACAGGGTCCATGTGACTGCCTGGCCACAATTGTACACTATGTGTTTGGCTCTTAAGCGTGCTGAGAATGTTTGTTGAGTAACTGAGCTTCCCTCTAGAGTGGTTAGTTCTTCTCATCTGAGAAAAGGAATCAGCTATCATGATCCAAAGAATGGCCTTGTACATATCTAGAATCTTTGTAACAATCCCATGTTAATTCTATTGGCAGTAGGATCTTTAGGTTAAATATATTTGGAAAAAAAAAAAAAAAAAAAAGCTGGTTGAATTCCTTATTGCCCTGGAAATTTCAAGGAAAATTCTCCTTTGTCACAAGCTAGGGCTTGGCTTAATGGAAGCACACTGGGGAAAGACAGTAGAGCACCAAGACTTATCCAGCAATTAGTAAGTACTAAGGTTGGCATTTATATGTATATTATTTGTTTTCTTAGTGTTTGAATCAGTGTTTGCTCATTTGTTTTGACTGTAACTTACAATCAGAAGTTTTTACATTATGACCACAGACGTATATATTACTGCAGAGCTGCTTCATTGTGGATGTGCCTCCTCCATTGTGTAAAGTGCAGGGAGCCTCATAAATTTCACCCAAAACAAAAAACTAAACCGAATCTTTTTATATGATGCCATATGTACACATATATGTAACCACACACATGCATGTGTATATATGGTGCTATATTTGATGCACTTATTATTTACTGTTGGATTTTTTGAAAAAATGCTGTTGTGAGCCACTAAATTGATTTCCCAGCTCACTAGTGAGTTGTACGAGTATCCCGTAAGGTGTCTTCACAGCAGATGGTCGTAGTTGTGAAAAAAAGCAAGCTAAACTGGAAACTTGAGGAAGAAAAAAAGATGTAGCAGAGTTGTGTGTGGGGAAAATTGATCCTTAGACTTACAATCAAAAACAGGTTCCTGGACTTCTCTAACACTTGAGCAGTTATCTTTAAGTTTAATTGCATTACGTTAGACGGTCAATTCAGTACTTATTGTTAGGAGATACTACTTGCCTGTAGGAGACTCATCAGTGGATGAATGGATAAAGAAAATGGCGTGTGTGTGGGGAATGGAATATTATTCAACCGTAACAAATGAAAGGTTTCATTCTTTTTTGTGATTGAATATTCCATTCTACAAACACATATACACACACATGCCATTTTCTTAACCCATTCATCCAAAATTAGGTTGTTTTCGTATCTTGGCTATTGTAAGTAATGCTGCAACAAACATGGTGCATATATCTTTTGGAGTTAATGTTTTCATTTTATTTGGACAGATTCAGAAGAGGAATTGCTGATTATATAGTAGTTCTAGTTTTAATTTTTTGAGGAACCTCCATACTGTTTTCCATAGTGCCTGCACCAATTTACATTCCCACCAGTAGTGCACCTGGGTTTCCTTTTCTCCATATCCTCCCCAACACTTGTTTGTTGATTTATTGCTAGTCATTCAGACATGTGTGAGGTGATAACTCATTGTGGTTTTAATTTGCATTTCCCTGATGCTTAGTGATGTTGAGCATCTATTCATGTAACTGTTGGCCATCTGTATGTCTTCTTTGGAAAAGTGTCTATTCAGATCCTCTATCCATTTTTTGATCAGATTGTTTTGTTTTTTGCTGTTGAGCTGTATGAGTTCTTTATATATTTTGGATATTAACCCCTTATCAGATACATGATTTGCAAATTTTTTTCCCATTCAGTAGATTGCCTTTTCATATTGATGATTTCCTTTTCTGTGCAGAAGGTTTTTAGTTTGTTGCCTTTACTTTTGCTGTTATATCCAAAAAAATCATTGCTAAGACTGCTGTCAGTGAGGTTACTATGTTTTCTTCAAGGAGTTTTATGGTTTTAGGTCTTACATTGAAATCTTTAATCCATTTTGAGTTAATTTTTGTGTATGGTGTAAGGTAGTGGTCTAGTTTCATTCTTTGTCATGTGGCTGCCTAGTTTTTCTAAAACCATTTATTGAAGAGACTGTCCTGTCTCCATAGTATATTCTTGTTTTGAAAGGAAGGAAGTTATTAAAAATCAAGAAGATACACATTTTGAGTAATGTTCTATGATTGTAACTCTTCCTTAATCTCTGAGGAATGGAAGAATGTGGGTCGTGAAGGAGTTAAGTGCCTGGTGTTAATCTTGATGGCTTATGAGTAGCACTGAGAGTTGCCAGTTCTTTCAGATACTCTATAATTCAAGGAACTACCATTAGATTTCCTTTATAGATATAGCTGTAATGGTTTGATGTGTGGCAACAAACAGCATTATTCATCTTCTTATAAGTTTTTCTAAGTGGTCTTTTTTCTGACTCGGGAACTTAAGAATGTTTTTCTTCTAGGCTCATCAACAGAGCAGAAGAGCAGATCGTTTATTAGCTGCAGGGAAATACGAAGAGGCTATTTCTTGTCACAAAAAGGCTGCAGGTGAGTATTTTTTTTAAGAAATACTGAGTCCAAAACTGCAGGGCAATTTTTTTTCTCCGCTCTCTCTCAACACTTTTTATAATGAAAATCATAGTAATAATGATGTGTTGTTGCCCTGCGTATACAAGGTTGACACTATTTACCCACTGGAACATCAGCTCGCATTATTTTTTAAGTGTATTGGATTTCCCAGCTCCTTCTGAGCCAGTCTTCTTTCTAAACCATGCAAATTGCATATGCTGTATTGGTAAATGATTCCTGGACACAGCGTTTTGAGACTGAAGATCCCTAAAGACAGAAGTGATTGCAAGAAGTCTTCCAGTTCATCTTAGTTAAAGGAAAAGAGTCTGGATTTCAAATAGTTAGCCATTTTGGGTTCTGAAAGTAAGAAATAGTTTAATTCCAACCAATTAATTTTCACTGAGTTTCTGTTTTCTAAGATGTTGATAATACAAAACCCATCAAAACTCTTTCCTGTGGTTTTTCTTTAGCTTCCCTTCTGAGTATTTCACCTATATATTCATGCTTGTAGCATCATGCTGATGATAGGTTTTGTTAGGTATAAAATTTAGAACTGACCTCTTATCAAACATCTAATTTTATCTCAGTCGGTCACACAACCTAGCATATGTCAAACTCAGAAATAGGTCTCAGGGTCTGTTTTGCACAGGTTTCTGTTAGCTGAATAACAAACCTAAAAGCTTTGGGGAAGGAGGTATTTTATTCATGCTGCGTCAAAAATGGGTATAACCACCCTATAATCTTTCTGCTAGAGGAAGGCACTTTCCTTTCACAGCCATGTTCTCTCCTGGCAGAGTCTGCCCCTCCTGTGTTAACCTTACTGCTAGAATACAGACTACGCATTGGATACTGGTTTGGATAAGTCCTCTTATGTCAGTGATTTTTGCCTGTAAGTCAGTGGTTTTCAGAGAAAATGTTGAGTCTTATTTTTAAAGAGTTAGTTTTGCCATTGAAGTGTACCCCTTCCGCTATAGGGCTGACCACATAGTATGTACTCTGTAAGTCAATGTGAATTTTCATGGTTTTATGGAAGCCTTATATAACATTAAATTTGGTAGCTAGTGCTCTTTAAACTTTTCATAAACCATATTTTGTTGTGAATCAAACTGTACATTTGTAATCAAGATAAAGAAAAGACAAGAAATCCATGTGTGGATGAATGAGTGGTCATAGTTACACATATATAACATATGTCAAAATTGGGTGATTCGCATAGGTTGTGCTGAGCAGTACGATATTCTGAATATATAAAAGGGAGAAGAGTTGCTTTCATTCCTAATCTACATCCCTGTCTTTATTTGAAGACTTAAAACTAATGTTGGGCTTTAAATGCCTCTCCCCGCTTTCTCTGTATCTAAATTCTGTGACATTCTCAGGAGTAGAAAAGATAAAGGCAGCCTGTTGGATCCATTAGCTTTAATTATGGAGATAGAACTTAAGTGTGATTAGTTAATTCCACTGAGCCAATTTGATTTGGAGTTTAGACTTGGTTAAAAATAGTCTTGTGTTGTGTTCCAGAGTGGAATTGTGAATGTAATGCTGCTTTGAAAATTGATGTAGTTGCAATGAGCTCAATGTTTCCTAAATTGATTGACATCTTTGGGAGGTATGGATGTAGACTTATTGTGAGGAAGGGATTTAGTATTTGGAAATCATTTTAGAGATCATGACAAGGAAAGGTCATCATCTGAGAAAGACTGATAGGAAGGAAAGCCTGAAATGTGAAAACTTAGGGCAGAAGAAGGGGCCTCTGTGTCCAACTGTCAAATGATCAGAGAAGATTCTGAAAATTTAACTCAAGATGATTTAGCTAAGGACTCAGCCTGTATACTTTATAGTGTTCTGATAGTGTTTGTTTTGTAGATGTGTTAAATAAAGAGGTAACTTGCTTTCTCTCTCCTTTAGGGGAAAGATAGGATCTACTCTTGAGGCAGACAGTGGCTGAATTAGATGAATTGAGCATATGAGCATTCATTTAACAGATAAATTGAGATACCAAATCTCAGTTAGAAAAAAGCTGTCTAAATGTGGGAGGAGGAAGTGTTCAGATTTTACCACCCTATGTTGAAAAAGGAAAGGTTAAGAGGCCACAAACTCCCAAGGATTCAGCATTGTTAGAAAAATCTATTGCTTTAAACCCTTGATTAGCAGCTGTAACTGGATTGGTGTAATTCTCCCGTATCAGTCTTACTGCTGTCCAGTTCCCTCAGTGGATTTCATTTGTTTCACAGACAGCAAAAAAGAGCAAAAACTTAAATGGGAAGTTGATAATAGCCGTTAACAATTCTTAGAACTCAAAATGAACATTTCAGGTGAGCAGACTTTATATGTATTTGGTTGAAAACAAGTATTGACCTGACCTTCCCATGAGACTGTGGTGAAATGAAAATGATTCAGAGCAGATCAGTCTTTGTCATTCAAAGGCAACATTTTGCTGTTGGGGAGGGAACATCCAATTAAGCTGTGTTCTAAAGACTATGGTAGAACCTGGCAGACAGGTTCTACTATACTCCCAGACTTAAAAATAAGCAGATGAGGAATCCAAACAAGATCAAATGTGGAAGGACTGGGAGTGTGGCTCACAAAATGCACCATGAGTTCTTGCATATTTGATAGAACTTAGCCTTAAGCTTTCTAGCCGTCAGCTCAAAGAGGAAAATTAAGGATTTTTATAGTGACAATTTAAATTCAAACAAATTTAAGTCACCTAGGAACTGATCCTAAGATCAGAAGGAAGTTTATTGAGTTACTGACCGCTTATGGTCTTCATCAGTGACATTAGACTGTCCTCAACAACTTGCTTACAGTAAGTAAATAACTCCCTAATTCATATCAAACTGATGGAAAGCTCAGAAACAAGTCAATGAAAGTTCTGGGAGCGGCCGGATGGCTCAGTTGGTTAGAGTGCGAGCTCTGAACAACGGGGTTGCCAGTTTGATTCTCACATGGGCCAGTGAGCTGCGCCCTCCACAACTAGATTGAAGACAATGAGCTGCGACTGAGCTTCCGGCAGGGTGGCTGGATGGCTCAGTTGGTTGGAGCGCCAGCTCAACAACATGGTTGCTGGTTCAATTCCTGCATGGGATGGTGGGCTGTGTCGCCTGTAACTAAAGATTGAAAACGCCAGTTGGACTTGGAGCTGAGCTGCACCCTCCACAACTAGATTGCAGGACGACTTGACTTGGAGCTGATGGGCCCTGGAGAAACACACTGTCCCCCAATATTCCCCAGTAAAATTTATTTTTTAAAAAAAGAACATTCTGTAGGAGGCCAAAATGATAGTTCCGGCATTCATTCATGTGGGGGATTTTAAAGAACAAACTCCTTCAAGATGGATTAGGCAATATATGGATCTGTATTTGATTGGTACCTTGTTTCTTTTCAGGAACAGGTAACTGTGTAGCAGAATGTCTTCTAAGGATCAGTTCTCTTTGTCTTGAGGAGTATTAAAGCTCTTCCTTTGATTTGTTAGTTACAAAATGACACTCATATTAACATCCTCTTTTTTTGTAAACCAGCATATCTTTCTGAAGCCATGAAGCTGACACAGTCTGAGCAGGTAAGGCACTTTCTTAATATTTACAAGGGTTGGAAGATTTTCTTGTGAAGACTTGTGTATAAAATAAAGCATTGTGCACCTCTCAAAGCACTATAGTGAGAATACGTAACACGGGCAAGGCAAGAGTACTTTAGAAAGGAAATTAGAACTAAGTGAACTGCTGCTGATGTACCTACCAGACATGGTGTGCAGAAACTTCTGTCTTTTTTTCTGGTGGTTACTCATAGATCTGATTGCCCACTGTGTCCTCTAGAGACACCTCTCAGGCCTTTCCTGATCATCAGAGCCCATTTGACCAGGAGCTCCCAGTAAGCAAGCAGGCAGGTCAAGGAGAAACCAGTTGGCCTTCCCTTTGCTTGTCAAGGACAATTTAAACCCGAACTTGTCTTTTCCTGAATTCGTAAGCAGTTCTGGTACTTTTAAATGTTTCACCAATGGTTTAAATTGTCCTTTGTGTTTAGGGAGGGCCTGCCTCGGTTTTTAAAATACCTTTATCCAAAGATGATTTCCTGATTATAAAAGTGGCAGGTACGTACAAGGTGCACAGTAAAAGTCTAATTGAATTAAGGAGCTCCTTTCTGTGAGAGGATGTCCGTGGCAGGAAAAAAATGCCAGTTCCTCAAACCACCAAGAGAACTTCCAAGTTGTGTTCTATCCCCTGCACTTCCCTTTCACTGTATAGAACTCATGAGCCACATAATACAGGCGCGAATTGAGCCTTCTGAACACCCTGTTGACAAAAAGACTTTAGCTAGTTGTAGAATTAATGTCTAAAGAGGAAAGTTTTCTAATTTTAAGCTGAGCACAAATGGCATTGCAGAGGGTTAAGGCACATCCTGAAAAGGTCTGATTCAGTGTGTTGATTTGGAGTAGGACTTCTGACTTCCTGAATGAATGGTGTTTTCTTAATTACAATGTTAGCTCACCTAGAAAGACCTCGTTACTTTGAAAAAGTGTTAGTGGGATATTCAGAAAGGAGGTTCTTGGAATAGTATTTTCTGAACATTACTAAAAAGGCTTAAACTGTGGAATTGTGCCTTTCCTTCTGTGTAATAGGCTCATTTGTCACTGGAACTGCAAAGGGATAGCCACATGAAGCAGCTCCTCCTCATACAGGAGCGGTGGAAGCGGGCCAAGCGGGAGGAAAGACTGAAAGCCCAGCAGAGCACGGACAAGGACGCCACTGCCCAGCTTCAGGCCTCTCACAGGCCGTCTGCGGAGGATGCGGAAGGCCAGAGCCTCCTCCTCTCTCAGAAGTACAGCCCTTCCACCCAGAAACACCTCCCTGAAATTCAGGGGGTCTTTGACAGGGATCCAGACACACTACTCTTTTTACTTCAGCAGAAGAACCAGCCAACAGAGCCATGCATTGGAAGCAAAGCCCCAAAAGATGATAAAACAATTATAGAGGAGCAGGCAACCAAAATTGCAGATTTGAAGAGGCATGTGGAATTCCTTGTGGCTGAGAATGAAAGATTAAGAAAAGAAAATAAGCAACTAAAGGCTGAAAAGGCCAGACTACTAAAAGGCCCAGTAGAAAAGGAGCTGGATGTAGATACTGATTTTGTAGAAAAGTCTGAGTTATGGAGCTTGCCGCCACATTCAGAAACTGCTACAGGCTCTTCAACCTGGCAGAAGTTTGCAGCAAATACTGGGAAAGCCAAGGATATTCCAATACCCAATCTTCCTCCCTTGGATTTTCCTTCTCCAGAACTTCCCCTTATGGAGCTCTCTGAGGATATGCTGAAAGGACTTATGAATAATTAAAATGGAAGGCCATAGAAGAGGTGAGATGAGGAAATAATACAGATAACTCAGCAAAAAAAAAAAAAAAGGTGGGGGGCAAACCACACGCCAGGGTAATCCCGGAGATGCTTCACCATCTGGCGTACTGTGGAGAAGAGGCACTGCCAGGACTTGGGAAACAGTCACTGTGAAATATGTCGGATTTCTGATTTACTGACTTGAGCTGAGGATTCCAGACTTGGCAGACACTAAACCCTTGGAAGTTCACTTTCTCCTGATACAAACCAAATGGCTACCTGGAATAATTTTTTCAAGCAACAGTTATTTTTCTTATCTTCAGGGTTAAAATGCGTAAAAGTATGTTATGTGTAATTAATCTATAATGCCATAAATGATGATGCAAAACCTAAATAATATGGTGGCCTGAGGGGCTGCCTTGGATTTCAAACATGCTTTCTATCATGCATTGACTGTATGCATTTTGTTATGCACATTTCCTGTTAATGAGGTGTGTAAGACACGCCTTTCTAGATGAAACTCTGTGTGCCACACTTTGCACTACTCATAACATAACCTCAAGACTATCAGGAGAAATATTTAAATTTCCATTTTATGAAGAACCAAATTATTAGTTACGCTTTTTAAAAAAATTACCAGTTTACATAATTAATCAGGGTGCATTTTAAGTTCTAACTTTTTTTTGTTTATTGTATAATGCATCATTTGAAAATACCAAGGACATATCCTTTTGTTTTTAATGATGCATGAGTGGAAGTAATGCTAGTTGGCAGTATTTGATTGTAAGAAATCAATAAAGTAATTGTGTTTTATACCTTTGTTGAATGTGATTGGTAGTTAAAAAGGAAGTTTTGTATGGTTTCTTCCTTGTAAATTGTGAATATGAATTTGAAGAGATTGTGTCAAATGATTACTTCGGTATGTTCAAGATTTTTCTTAAGTGTTGTATAGTCAGTTCCCCCACAACTAGGGTGAAAGAGAACAGGGAAGTTCCTGAGGTCTAAATATGTTCCCAACCTTTTCCTTGCCCTAGTACATATGGAAAAGTCTCAGGGTGGAGGCTGCTGTCCCTTGCCTGGGGTACCTGCCACCGTCAGAGCACGAACCGCTACAAAGGCTTGCTCCCATCTGCAGTCTCTTGGTGTTTGGTGGGGGGAGTGCGGGGGAGAAGAGGATATAAGGGAAACATTTGGGTAGAAGCCACTGGCTGTGTTTAAAGCACAGACTTAGTGTATTGTGTGGAGTTGTGGGAGGGACAGATCTATGGAGGACACCATACTGCCTTCCCTAAGGGAACTGCAGTGGGGTGGTGGGTAGGGTTGGACTCACGTATTTAGTGATAAAACTAGAAATAGGATAAGATGAAGTGACCATGCAGAGGTCACATTTTTCTCTCGTGTCATCTTTCTACAGATGAAATAAAAATGAACTAGCTTCTTAAAATATCTTAAAAGAGTTTGTTAAAAGTTAATGTGTCCATCTCAGTGTTGCAGAATATTTTGCTTGTCTAACCTTCCTTATAAAACTTCAGATTTAAAAGTTATGCCAAGAATAAACTATTATTAGTCTAGCCATTTCTCTTTAAAAAATGAGCTTTAAGTTTTGATATGAACATTGACATGTTTTCAAAATCATGCTCCTTTTCTACCATTACCTTCCTTCCTCCCCCGTCTTGCGCTCCCATTACTGTTAGCAGTTTGACATGAATTTTACAGGACCCTGTTCTGTGCATTTCCACTAACAAATGCATGTTAAATGAACTATGTCATACATTGTCTTTGAAGCTCTTATTCACACTATTTAGTACTCTTGTTTAATCTGGTTTTTAAGTTTTGTGTTTGAGTCTGTTAATAGAACGTATGTGCCTTGTTACCAAGATGACATGGTACCTTTGCAACATCCTACCACAATATCATCCATAGAGTACTTCAAACAAAAACATTTGGCTTATTCAACTGGAGGACAGACCTAGCCTCTGGCACATGGCCCCTATCTCCTGGTTGGGGTTTTCAGGTGTTCTTGTGTCTTCTCTGTTTAAGGCACTGACTGGGGTTTAAGAACAGCTGCTTCCACTAAGTAACAATGCATTATGCATGTGCAGGAAGCTTAGTAGGTCTTGTCCTTCCTTCCTCAGTGGTGGCCTCTTGCTACTGAACCCAGGTAATTAGCTGGGTGTTAAAAAGGCCAGAAAGTATAGTCCTGAGTTGTTATTTTCGGCTTTTCAGAGTGACAATAAAACAAACATTTCTTTCAGAAAGCAAGTAGTATGTAGTAACAATCTGCTAAACTGCCATGGTAACCACAAGTAATCCATACTTTCTTGAAACCATGCTTAAGAGAAAAGGGAACAGGAAGGGAAAATTTTCAAGAGTTCATTCAAAGCCATTGTTTGTCCCTAGTGTTTTATCAAGGTAATTGAAATATTGAAAATATTTTGCCTTCAGGTAAGTGAATTCTAAATGTTAAATACATTGTTTTTCTGCTTTTAACATTTTCTAGGTACTGTTTTAATACATTTTGGATGCCACAATTTTTAGGGACTTTAAGATCTATTACTTTACAAGGAACAAAATGAGGCCAAGAGATTGTAAGTTACATGGTTTTACACCATACTGGAAGCAGAGCCAAGAGTAAGGAGATCTGACTAGTAGTCCTGTGCTGTTTTTTCTGGGCCACATTGGGGCTGAATTGTCTAGTTTTCCTACTGGGGCCAAGGGACCTGGTCATTCACATGTCTTTTCAGATACACATACCACCGCACCTCAGCTACTCTGCTTCCCAAGAAGTTGGAAATCACCTGGTGAAAGTTGAGTTCATCCTTACACAATTGTACTAGATCGGTGCAAAAGTAATTGGTTTAAAAGGTTAAAAAAAAAAAGTTTGCAAAAACCGCAATTATTTTTGCACCTAATAAGAAGCCTAATGTCCATTTTCTATCCCTTTTCATTTGTAGGAAGTTGTGATTAAGTTTTGTTGTTTTATAAGATGGAAGATGAATAGCGTGAGGCAGTCTGCCATAGGGTGTATATAACTTACTTGAAGGGTCAAGACACGAACTAGTAATAACTATTGAATCATTCTAGACCCATATGCTATCCACGTAAAGATCAACAGTGATCTTTAGCGTATTTTGTCATAATCGCAGTGTGGCCTAATTGCAGACCTCTGCGGGAACAAGTGGCATGGCTGTTTAAAAGTTTTTTCAGATTTGTTTATTTTATCCCAGCTGGAATCGTCCTTTTTGAGTCAACGGCTGACAAACAGTGCCATCTCATGGACGGTGAGGAACCTGGGTCAAAGGCAGTGTGATGGACTGGCTGCAGAGTTAAAAAATCCGTACCCAGTTGGTCACTAATATTTAAATACTATAGTATTTAGTAAATATTCTCATTCAAGAGTGGTTTATAGCTATGTGTAGGCAAAAAACCCCTCGATTTAATCGGCGTAATCTGAATGCAGTCACCAGATTATTTAATGAACCACCTTTGCCACTAAAACAAGTAGCCAGTGTAGTCCTCAGGGAAGGAGTAAAGGGACGAGGATGGGGAAATGGCTTGCTAGGGAGACAACAGCATGAACAAAGTCGTGGAGTCAGAAATGGGGAGGAGGAACTAAGCTTGGCCAGAATCAGACCACGGCAAGACGACGTTTGAGGGAAGCTTGTGTGTATTTTCCTACCATTTACTAAAAGTGAGGGGACCAGGGTCAGGTCATGGCCTTGTGGAATGAAATATATTTAGAATATACTCTCAAGATTAGGATTGCTCAGTAGCGAAAGAGGTCCTAGTGAAGCTGGTACCAGTTTTGGTGATTCTTAGTTTACTTCTCTATTGTAGACACTAAATTGGAAAAAGGGCAGGCACTCTTGCTATGAAAGGACAGAAGGTGAAGGAAACAAGGATACCAACGAGAGCTTTAAGGTTACCCGAGTCCAGCTGGACAGGGAGACAGAGGTTAGATAATTAGGGAGTAGGGTAGGAGCGAGGGACTAAAGCTTCAAAGGGGTTCCTAAAGGGATAGTTTCTAGAAAAAGGAAAAGGGAGGTTGTGGTCTGAGAAAGGGGTTCTTGATTTGACAACTTTTATGCTCCGTCAACGTCAATTCCCCAAAGAAAAGTCTTGCTATTGAGTGCTATAAAGTCCCAGGGCCTCCATTGCCACCAGTAGATCTTTTGTTGACTTTAAATCAAATATTTCCCTCTTCTTAGGAGGAAATGGCTATTGGGGGTGCGGGGGAGACTACTTGAAACAGATGTTAACCACGGCCACAAAATCCTTTAGTTTTAGCGTTAAAACTAATTTCTATGGACACAACAGAAAGTGGGGTAATAGGGTCATAGACCAGTTTTCGTCCTTAGGTAGTTTTTGTTTAAATACCAACACTGGGTATTGTAAATTCTAGAAGGACCTTTGTTTTAGTCTTTAAAGTTGGTTCAATATAGTACTTAAGGCATTTGAGTGTTTGAAGTGCAGGCGCATTAGAAGACTGACAACAAAGTGAATAGGCTCATAAAGACACGGATTTGGACTTTGGCTCAATTTTTCAGCTCAGTTGAAAAACAGCATTGCCTTTCCATGGTTATGCAGTGGTAAAACTATCTGTGGGATTATAAAGCTATTAGAAGTACTTAGTTTAAATGTTAGGATAATGTAATAGTTTATATAAAACAAAAACATACCAATTTTTATATAATACATGATGACATGATCTCTGTAAAGTGGAAAAATACATACAGAAGATGTGTGGGAAACCACTAACAGTGGTCAGCTCTGGGTGGGGAAAGTACAGGCACCCCCTTTCACCCCCAATTCTTTATACTTGTTGGTATTTATATATAAAATCAGGAAACAGATAAAACAAAACTCCCAAGGTTTTTAAGAATCAGCAAGTTTGCACTTGACTCAATTAGTGGTCACCTGTCTACCTTTTAAATAAACCTTTGTCCCCAAAGTTGTTGACATTAGTGTCTCCTAGCTCACTGAGCCCACAGAACATGTGTTAAACAGCTATAAGACTAAATATCTGACTTGAAAGATTCAATGAACTGCTAATGGTTGGAAAGGTGAATGGAATACTTAGAACAAAACGTGGACTCCTGGCTCAGCGGACATGAAAACAGCCTATGGTGTACCAATATCCCATGTCCCATGTAGTTCCTCGAAAGTTCCACTAACCTGGGATGAACAGCAACTTCCCGTGACTACATTTTTGGAGTTTGTACGTTTTAGAACGCAAAGCATTTATCACTTGGCTCAATCTAAATGGGCTTAATTGCTACTTTCATTTTCCCTCTGGGAGGGAATGTGAGATGACTGACCAAATCACATGATAACCAACTCAACAGATGTACCAAATTTTTAATGTCCTAGAATTTTTCCAAAATCCAATGGCTTTAAAAAGCTTTGAAGAATCTTATTGTATAGTTCAGCTCTAACAGTTGTTTTGAAAATGCAAATTTCTCCCAACATAATATACAGGGAACAATTTAAGCATAATGTGAATTTTGTGTTTGTTTAAGGGGCAATTTTGCTTGCAAGAAAAACTTGGATCCAGAAAACTGCACCACCTGAACCTTCGTGGTGGTGGTGAGCCGCACCCATCCACATCTGGTGTTACAACTTGCTCTTTGATGTCAGATAATCCTTCCACTTCACAACACCTCAGTCAGAGCTGCAGCTCTTCTGATGCCCACGTCCAAAGCAAACTTACAGTCTTTCTTCTTCAAAGTAAAGTGTCATATTTATTTGTTGTGTTTAATCTATTTCTTAAACAGTTAACATCTGTAAAAACACCATATGCCACACATGGTGACCCATTTACAAACAACTAGAGGACAAAACGTTAGGTTGGCTAAAATTTCAATTGACTAAGAAAAAGCATCTGAAGCTATTATAGTACTGCTAGATGTTTAATATGAAAATAACTAGTATTGTAATTAAAAAACATGGGGAGGTGAGACTACACTGCCTTGCCTATGACAGAGCCTGGAAGTTGTCCCTGATAGGGGTTAGTCTACTTGACATTCACCTTTTATAATGGCATTTACAGAAGCAGCTCCTCCCACCTGCTCTTCTACAACAAAAGTTGACTTACACTTATTTTAAGTCACTTATGAAAGTGTGTTGGGTATCAAATAGCTTACTTGGAGGATTGTATAAATACTGCTCTTTCTGAAGCCTCCCTAACCCCAGACTTGTTTGTATGTATTTGTTACATAGTATTTAGTATTGATGGCGTAATCCTGAGGGAATGTTATTTTACCAGAGCCAAACACATAATAGATGCTGAATTGTAAGACAATTGTCCCACAGGATGGTCTCATATTGTAAGTCTCATGCTTTGCAAGCACCTGTGGCTGGAGGCAGTGATCCCTGTGTGCCCTTTATCAAGAACTCCTTTACTTACTAAACCTGCATGACCTACCTTGGTCCTAAGCCCGACAGCCCCCCCACACACACACCCCCCAGTGTTCTGCAATAGCTTGAAAGGACCCGAGTCAGTTACCATTCTCATGCTGGCAGGGGACTTTCCTGGCTCTCCTTGGGAAAGGAGTCAGCAGTCCCCATCTCATTTTGCACTTCATTTCTTTTTGTTCATTGACCCAGCTTTCCAACTCTTTCATCTGTCAAATCTGGGTTCAAAACACTAGGGAGGAGCAAAGAGTGTTAGACTCACTTGTCCTCAGAATGTACCTCCTTAAAATGGAGTACCACACATACAACCCACATCCTTGGCGTATCTGCACTTACCCCAGGGACAAGTTCTTTCTCGTAGACCAGACACAGAAAGATAGGCAATCCTCCAGCCTTAGTTGCAGCTAGTTCACTCACTCACAGCGAACTGAACAGCTGAAGTCAGCTATGAAAATCTCCCTAGTCAAGAAAGGGCACTCATTTTGTATGCAGCCAGGGACCCAGAGCTTCCAACATTGTTGTTTGAAGGTTGCTTTCATTAAGAGTTAGACTGGTTACTTACTGTGAGAGCTAAAGTACTTGATATACCACTCAGTTCCTGTACCTTATGGTTCCATATGGTTTCCTGTTCCATATGGTTTCAAGGCATAATTATCAAGGTTGATCTAATTTATGTATTAATTGGGGATTTCATAGCTTTTGTAGTCAAGAAAAGTCTGAGTCTGAAATTTGCAGACAGACCTGGTGGCATATAGCTTTGTATCTTGGCCACTTGCTATGCCCCATTTCATAGTGCTATCAGAAAGTCAGAAACTGGGAACTTTCCAAAACAGCGAGTGGAGGAGCAGTGGCTGCCCAAGCTGCACACATCCACACACTCCCTCCTGCTCCCTCACATGGGCCTTGCCCGCTCACTAGCTGTAGAAAATCGTGAAAGAAACCACTATGTTTTTGGACAGGGTCAAACCCAACGCCATCCAGAAGAACTGAAAAAAAGCTTAAGGAAACGGGCTTTGAAGTACCATCCTAAGATTCCAAATGCAGAGAAGTTCAAACAGATTTCTCACGCTGTCTGATGCAAATGGAATTATATGGCAGAGAAGAGACAACTAAAAGGTGGAGCAGGTGGCAGTTTCAGCTACCCCCATGGACAGCTTTGATGTTTTTGGAGAGAAAGCAGAGGTAACAAATGTGCATCAGCTCTCAGTAGCCTTAGATTTATATAAGGTGCAGTAAGAAAACTAGCTCTGCAAAAGAATTGTGACAAACACAAAGACCAAGGTGGAAGAAAGGAACAGGCGTGTACTGTCCCAATTGCCAAGGTTCTGGAATGCAAATAAGAACACGGAGGACCTGGAGTGGTTCAGCAAAATCAGTCTGTGTGCATGGAGTGCCAGGACCATGGGGAACGGATCAGTCTGAAAGACAGATGTAAAAACTGGAAGGATGATAGTTCGATAGATTCTAGTTCATATTGACAACGGCATGAAAGATAGTTAGAAGATAACACTACACACAGTGAAGGCGACCAAGTCCCCAGACGAGTCAGGAGACACGGGTTTTAGATTAGAAGGACCATGCTGTTTTTACTCGCCTGAGATGACCTGTTCATGAACCTACAAGTTGGGGAAGCCCTGCGTGGCTCCCAAAGGCCAGTATCTACTCTTCAAACCAAATCCTAGTCATCACCTCTCGTCCAGGTGAGACTGTCAAGCATGGAGGCATCAAGTGTGTGCTAAGCCAAGGCACGTCCGTTTATTGTGGACCCCATGAAAAGGGTCACCTAACCATTGAATTTAAGGTAGTTTCCTGAGAACAGCTCTCTCTCCTATCAATTCTTTCCTGGAGAAAACTACCTGAGAGGAAGAAAGTAGACGACACTGATGAAATGGGCTCAGTGGATCCAAATCAGGAAAGGCAGGGCCATTGCAACGGAGAAGCATACGGCGATGACATCATCCTAGGGTGGTGGTGTGTCAGACCTCTTAATGGGGCCAGTAACTCACTGCTGGCATCTTCTACGTAGCAGTGAATGACTGAAGGATATAATTGTAACACGCCCACTACTTGCTACTGTTTTTGTTTTAATATTCAATTACAGTAGTGTTTTAAAAGTTAAATGAAGAATAAATTCAAATATAAATGCTCTGACTTTGCCGTGTGTATGGCTTCAGTATGCAAAGTAAGTTTAATACCTGTAAAAACTACTTAAAAATGTTTCCCCCTAAGCCTTTATTGTCACATTTTATAATTTGAGTTCAGCTGTGTACACGGACTAGCTAAGACTGAAATACTAGGTATATGTAGACTTCAGTGTATGAACCTTAACTATTAAGCTATGAAATTAAAATTCTGTCTTTCACTGGCAATAGACAAAGAACTTAATTTGTAGAAAAGTGTTCGTCTGTATCGTTGTATTAAGTGGAATTCACTGTGATGCCTCTGCATTTATTCAAGTGCCTCAATTGTTAGTTGAAATGGCATGCTATATAATTTGCCTGTGGGATCAGTGATAGAAACGATACCCTTCTAAAGAAGGGGTTTATCATAATACGCTGCTTGAGGGCTTGCAGTACTTAGAATGTAGAATGGCTTGCATTCCCTTCTGCTATTCCATTAAGTGTGTACATGTACACACACACACACCGAGTCCTGATTACATTTTCCCTTTCTTTTTTTGGACCACATGGTGAGTCTTAGAGTAGTGACTTCTAAAGAGGGTAACTAAGAAGTTACAGTGATGAGACCTTTACAGAAGTAATGTGCTTATACGATAGGAAGGTGTTTTTTAGTTATGTTACAGACTTACTTTAAACCACTTAACGTGCTCCAAAGCAACTGTAACATAATGTTGGTAGTATAGCAAATTATGATTAATAGCTTTAATTGTATGTTTTAAGTCTTATGTTCACAATATCAGAATTCAAGCAATTCTTGAAATGTGTAAACGTTTCCTTAATATACCGATTACAAAGGGAAAAAAAGGTCAAAAGCTTACAAAAGAAGGTTCACATAATCATTTGAACTATTCCTCAGCCCAATTTCTTTTTCTAGCCAAGTACTTGTCATTTATCCCATTATCCTTTGCGCCAGGTGGGGCATTAATGTGAAATGTAATTGTTCACATTCCTGGCTGAACCTTGCCTGAACTGTAGGGTGGAAGAGTAATCTACACAGAAATAAAAGATGATGGACAGGATAAAAACTAAACAACATGTAAGGTGACAACTTGGGCTACCACTGTTTTTCTTTTAAATTGTGCTTTCCAGATGAGAAGATTGTTCCCTCAATATCCTGCAGGTGTCAGTGGAGGGCTACATATTTCTAGTAAAATTCAAATGGTTATGTGAGGACATGTGAGCCCTAAGCAACTAACTGATAATAGCAGTCACCTAATAAAATCAAGATTGCAAAGTAAAGCAACTTACCGAGGTCACACAGTAAGCAGCTGAACTCACATTCCGTCCAGGCTGACTTCGGGCTGTTCCGTGCCACCTGTTTCCTCTCTCCACCTTCTCCAACCCCCAACAGTATATTAGCAGCTATCTCTGCTGGGAAAACCACTTATTTGAAATTGTCTGATCACATACTCTCATAATCATGGGTTCTAAAATGCATATACAGGTTTTTGTTTTTTTTCAATTAAATGCATTCATAAATAACAAATACTGCAGTTACCTGTATTTCTTTCTTTAGTTGGGCCATAGGGCAAGTAAGCTGAGGCACTTATTTGTGATGACCCATAAAATCTGAAGAAAGCGGAAAAAAGTTTACAAAGGTAAAAGACAAGGGGAAATGTTCCAGAAAAGAACATAATATCACAAGAAAATGCTGGTAGTCACCTTGATGATGAAGAAGCAAGCCAATTTTTGATAAAGTCCTTTTAATGGAAAATGTAAAACCCCTTTCAACTTCAATGTACAAAGCCATATGTAACACTTGCACTTAACAAATAAAAGCAAGCCAATGTTTTAAAAAAATACATCATTAAATGTGTATATGTATATATTTACATAGCATATTAAGTTTAATATTTAGCTTTAAAAGTTCACATAAATTTTACCAAAATGAGACAATTTTAAATAAATTACACCTTTTGAAAATGTTTAATTGTACAGTCAATAGCTTCAACAAAATATTGAAGTGTCTGTATTTAGTATCTACTTTATATACTTTATATTTTACAAATTTTACAATTATTTGGCAGTAATTTTCTGATTATGACATGAATGCTGTGCGATTCAGCAATTTCCAAATGCAGGCAATAGCTGGTGTTGAGTCCTATTCTCACAGTAACTGTCTCAATGTAGTGAAAAATATCAGTTATTTTAGTAAACTGTACAAGGTCACATTTACACTTGATCAACAATATAGCATAGAATTTTGTAATTTTTTTCCAAAAATAAATACATCATTTTAAATCTGGCATTTTCACAAACATCATATACACTATAATACAAAAACAGCTATGAAGCGCTGCTTTTTGAATGTAGCTTGTTTTAATAACTAACAATGAATCATAGGAGCTGTGACTTAGGCTATATATACTGCTGCGCTGTCAGTAACAAGTAATTACTACAAAGAGAATTTCTTGGCACTGATGGTTTTAGGAAGCTTAAGTCAGTGTACATACATTATCATTGTTCAAGAGTAAGTAATACCATTTCAATGCTCTAAAAACAGTAAACTGAAACACACCTAATTTTCTTCCATATCCTCTGTTTCATCTTCATGTATCTTCAAAGCTCTCACCATTTCCTTGACTGCATGATACAAGATGTTTTTAACCTGAAAGAGATGTTGGTATTTCTAATCACTTTAACTGAAGATAAATTAACAAATGAAAACTGCTATTTTAAAATTTATTTAAATGGAGGAAAGCCAAATTCAAGAATAATAAATGTCAAAGTTTAAAAATGTTATTAAACCAAAAGTTAAAATAAGGGCCACTAAAAGTCATACAATTAAATGTGGATTGGTTTTAATCTTCAGTTGTTATCCTAATGTGACAAACCTAGGCAATGACTGTCTAAGCAGTTGTACATTTCTAGATATAAAAAGCCTGCGGAATAGGAGCTAGTTAGGAAACTCATCTCTTACCTGTAGTTTATCATCATAATTGATTTCTTCCTTCAAAAGTCTCAGTTCCTGTGTTAAATGAAATGACTGTACGAGATGTTCTGGAGACACAAAGTCTTCAGTTACCTGAATACAGCTGTGAAAATTCTGTACCTATCCCCAAAAACAAAAACAGTAAAGTGTAAATTTTAGGAGGTGGGGATAAAGAAAAGCAAACTTCTCTATTAATAGTAAACACAAGGGACAGTTCATTAGAGAACTTACTTTCTCCAAAATATCAAATGCCTATCAAAGCAGATGACGGAACTTTATGAGTTGTATCACTGAAAAGCTTATGTAATGTGACTTTGGAAATGAAATATTTTTAAATGAAGAGAAGAATTTTTCTAGGAATCCTTCAGAGAGCTGATAATCAGATCCTAAATTATCAATTTTGTCAAGGTGGATTCTATTTGGTATCACTTTAAAAAAAAAAAAGGTAACTGGAAAGTATCTCTAGGTAACATCCATCTGGATGTCTGTCGTTGCTCCTTTGGCTTTCAGTATTTTGATCATTGCACTGTTAACTTTTACACCAGAGATTAAAGAAAAGAACATGAAACTTAAGTTTGATTATCTGTAAGGAAATGGGATGAAAACTATAGTTCCAGACAGATCTACTCACTGCAAGAGTTTTAGAATTATCCCAGGATTTTATTTGTGCCTTTCTTTCAAATTAACCAAATAAAGATATCCTTCAGTCTCCTGTGGGATCAGTACAATTGTTCTTCAACAGTTGTCTCTCTCCTGACTTAACGGTTTACACAAGAAGCCAGTCAGTGTCTTATCTGTTATTTGTTCGGCATATACAAAATGACTCCACACTTCAATATTTCTTAGGACTGCTTTCTATTAATGATAAGTATGACAGAGAAAGGACCCAGCTGATCCAATCTGGATTTTGTGATGTTTCTAGGTTGTCTTCCAGTAATATTAAAAGATATCCCAATAATTCTTGGGAAAGGAGAAATCAATGAAAACTAAGCACTTAAATATATTCTGATTTTTAAGAGTATAAAAATAAATTTAATTAGGAGTGAGAAGAGGTATCGAGATAGTAAGTAGGGAACAGAGACTGTTAAAAAATCTAATTTATGACAGAGTAATGATTCCCAAGGGGATGGAATTACTCCTCTGGGCGTCATGACTATGCGAACAGCTGCTGAAGTCTGCAGTTTTTAACTCTAGCACCGTGCCTCTAGTGATAACTCTATAGCATATATATTTATAATATAATATATATATTATATATAATATAATATATATATTATAAATATATAAATAAATGAAACATTTTCTTCCTTTTTAATCATTAGGTTGTTGGTTCCTCTAGAGGATGAACATACCATGTTTCCCCAAAAGTAAGACCTAACCGGAAAATAAGCCCTAACATGATTTTTCAGGATGCTTGTAATATAAAATAAGCCCTACTGTATTTTCCTGAAAATAAGACTGGGTCTTACATTAATTTTTCCTTCCAAAGATGCATTAGGGCTTATTTTATATTACGAGCATCCTTAAAAATTATGCTAGTTTAGTGGTTACCAGAGGGTAAGGGGGGTGGGGGGTGGGAGATGAGGGTAAGGGGGATCAAATATATGGTGATGGAAGGAGAACTGACTCTGGGTGGTGAACACACAATGGGATTTGTAGATGATATAATACAGAATTGTACACCTGAAATCTATGTAATTTACTAACAATTGTCACCCCAATAAATTAAAAAAAAAAAAATTATGCTAGTGCTTATTTTCCGGTTAGGTCTTAGATTCAGGGAAACAAGGTAGTGGATACTTCATATTTTCAGCATTGCTGTAGTTTCACTGGATCTTAATTATGTGTCTGTGCAACACACATGCTCTATTTAACAGAGCAGGAAACTATGGAGGAGAGATTCAGTGCCTATTCCAAGATAAGTCAGCCAATAAATGGCAAGTCAACAGGAACCCAGCTCCTATGATAGGCGTTGTTTAACAGATTCTTTGGAGTCCTACGTTAACTCCACTGTACCGGCAGTCTCCAAATGCCCTGTTCTCTTTGTCTGTCACTTACCTGAACATTCTGTGGGGATTATGTCCTTCAAAAGTTCCAGCATGTACCTTTCAGCACATCTAGCTCTACTGTTTTTATAATTTCTCTTCATTGGTATTATAATTCTGTTTACACATCATGTTTCCTGGTTCCCTTTAGCTCTGTGAGCATATTTAAGACAGCTGACTTAGTCTATGTCTAGTAAGTCCAGTATTTGAGCTCCCTTAGGACAGTTTGTTGACTTATTTTTTTCCGTATGAACGGGCCATACATTCCTGTTTCTATGTATGTTTGAAAATTGGACATCTGAACATTATAATGTGGTAACTGGAAATCTGATTCTCCCCTGCCTCGGGGTTTGCTGCTGTTGATTGCTGAGGGCTGCAGCCATCCATTTGTTTTGCGACTTTTCCAAACTATTTTTGCAAAGACTATTCCTTTGTTGGGTGTGCTCACTGAAGTCTCTGTTCTCTCAGTGGTCAGCCAGTGACCTGGCCAGAAATCTCCTTAAACACCAAAAATCTGCTGCCCTTTTCTTTATAAAGCAGTCCCCTGCTTGATGTAAACACTGGATTAGATTTCAGAGTTCTGGAAAAGTTGATTCTGTCAGTCTTTGCCAGTTTATGGTTGTTTAACAATCACTTTTAGAACAGTGACTTTCAGTAGTGCTTCCATGATGTTCTTATGTTTACTACTGACCTCAACCTGGTTTATTTTGCTTAAAGCCTTAAGGGTTAGTTTGAAGGGGCAAGATTCAGTTCTAACGTGGAACACGCGTGAACTTCCCATTCCTCTTAACCCTTTCTTTGGCCATCTTGGAGTCAATTTACATTTCCCTTCCTTAAAAGACTTATTCATACTTGCCTTAAAGGATGAGTTGTAATCAGAAATAGGTAATGTTAACAAAATATAACTCCTTTCTGTTCTTAGTAGGAAAGTTATTATCTTGACACTATGATTGCCATATACACAGCGACTTGTGAGAACTTAGAATGGAAAAATTTTGCCAAAGTCCTTTTAGTCATATGAATGCAGAGAATTTACAACTTTATGATAAACTCAAACACAATTAAGCTAATAGTTATGGGCAAATTCATCACTAAAGATTTTATGTTAATTGAAAAATTGTTGCTGTTTAAAATAAATGCTACTCTAAACCTGAGGATGCTAGAGATGAGACAAAATAAATCCTGGAAATCCTGAAGGTCAGGGTCCACCTGCTCTTTGGGCTATACAGGGGTTTCACAGACTGTTTGCCAACAGAAGATTTTTAAACCTGCAATTCTACAGTAGTTATTAAAATATGAAGAGGGCCGTGGCCATGATACTTTCCCTCAGATTCTAAAGATATGCATCTAAACACCCTTAGACAGATGAAACTGTCCCTGTTCCCTAGGCTTGGCTTCTCAAAGTGCTCACTGCTGACAAACCAAGGGACAGAATGTTGCTTCTTCCCTAGCACTTCTGGTCCCTGTCACAAAGTATCATTTGGTTGAAACAGTGTTTTGGTAGGTGTCCTGGGTTTTCAAGGGCTTCCTGTTTGTGCGGTTATCAAAGCATGGCCCTGGGCAGTAACATCAGCATCACCTGGGAACTTCCTAGACATGTAAAATTTCAGATCCCTCTTCAGAAATGTTAAGAAAATATAACTCTTCTGTTCACAGTAGGAAGGTTATTATCTTGACACTGTGATTGTCATGTGAATCAGAAATTCTGGGGATGGGGGTCCAGCAATCTGTGTTTTATCAAGCCCTCCAGGAAATTCTGATGTATGCTAAAGCATGAGAAGTACTGATTTAGGGTATGGGATTATTTTAAGGGCAATCCCCTGTAGTCTATTGGAAATGTTGAAGCCATCAATGAAAAGTTTTCAGGACCTCTGAGGACTAAATAAGTTGTGAATAATGATGCATCTCAAATGCAAGTCAATATTGTGAACAGAGTTCTTCCTTTTAATTCTCTCTCCAAATCACATTACCACTACTAGTTGAGTCATGGACAAAACTCTTTCGACAGGAGAAATAACTGCTGTCATTATCACACCACGTAAAGGAAGGAAGGTAGAAATCCTCATTCTTATAGCTGGCAGTTCTATGCCAAAATATGCAGAAGGTTTTGTCCTGAATACTCATCAATTTAGTGGCACTGCTCAGAATACAATTCGTCAGTCTAGGTCATACATGCTGCTTCAGTCTATTTAAATATAACATCCTTTTATCACAGATGAAATTCGCTCTCTATAATCTAAATGAAATTTCTATGTATCTCAAAACATTTTTTCCTGTGTACTTCTGTGTATAGTCACAACTGGAAGTCAGAGTCCAACCTAAGTAAACTTTCTGAAGTAGCCAGAGAAGACATACAGGAAGAGGCCAAAAATTACATCTTTGTACAAAGAGCACTTGTATATAAATTATGGAAAGTCATAATTTTGTTTTCATCTATACTTCTACAAAAAATGCTGTATACGAGAACATATTTTTAGGCTTTCAGGCTTCACAAATATTTAAGTGCCTATTCTAGGAATGGGAGAGAGCAATGAAAAGAAAAATCCCTGTCCTTCTAATGAAGCTTACATTCCAATTGGGGGTGGGAGGGGAGATAATAAACAAAGTTAAATTATGAAGCATGTTAGAAGATAATGAGTGCAATGAAGCAAAATAAGGTAGGGGTGATGATAGGGAGCTGGGTGACACAATCTGCAGTTTTAAACTAGGGTGAAGACCTCACTGAGGTGATATTTGAGCTAAGACGTAAAGAATGTGAAGAAGCAAGTCCTACAGATCTTAGAGGAAAAAGAATTCCAGGGAAAAAGATTAGTGAGTAGAACTCACTGGTGTATGTGAAAACCACAACGAGGGCAAGGTAGCAAGAGAGAAGTAAGGAAGAGAGAAGTGGAAGAGGAAGGCAGAGAGAGAGAGAGAGAGAGAGAGAGAGAGAGAGAGAGAGAGAGCGCAGATAGGATATTAGTACAGATTGTTTAGGGTCGGTCTTGTGAGGCTTTGAGCAGTGACATGTGAACTAAACTTTTTAACAGGGTCACTTTGCCTACAACTGAGAAAACATGGCTCTTCTCTCTCTCCCCACCCCAAGAAAGTAGAAACAGCAGAGAAAGGTATACGCATGGAATTGTTCTGTGGAACAGTAGTTGCCTATACAGGAGAAGCACTGAGGGCAAAGGTGAGAAAAAGACTGAGTTTTCACTGTGAACCGTTTTGTATGGTTTGAATTTTTAAAAATCCTATGACTATATCACATTTTCAAAAGAAAAATATTTAAAAGCAGTCTGTTCAACAAACTGTACTGAAACAACTAAATGTCCATATGCAAAAAACGAAACTTTGATCCATACTTTACACTATACATAACAGTTAATTAAAAATGGACCACAGACCTAAATGAAAGAAAAACTATAAAACTTATAGAAGAAAATGTAAGAGAAAAATCTTTGTGATCTTGGGCCAGACAAAAAAATTTACAGATATAACAATAAAAAAATGACACATAAACAAAACATTGATTAATGAACTTCATCAAAAATTTAAAACTTCTGCTGTTTGGAAGACACCATTAAGAAAATGGAAGGACAAGCTACAGATTGGGAGAATATATATATTTGCAAAGCATAAAACAGATAGAGGGCTTATAAGCAGAGGAGATAAATCACAGAAAACTCAGTAAGAAAAAAGAAAATCCAACTACAAAAAAAGGACAAAATATTTGAACACAGATTTACTAATAAAACAGATATACAGATGGCAAATAAGCATATGAAAAGATGCTTAACATACTTAGTTATGAAAATGTAAATTAAAATCACAATGATATACCAATGCACACTTATTCAGATGCTTAAAAACAAACTGACACTAAGCAGAGGAAATATAACTCACATATACTGCTTTGGAGAATGGCCAAAGGTTAATCATACATTTACCATATGACGAGGGAATCTTAGTCAACTTGGTATTTATCTAACTGAAATGAAAACCTGTATGTGAATGTTTACTGTGGCCTGCTTTATTATCGTCCTAAACTGGAAATAACCCAAATGTTCTTCAACTGGTGAACTGATAAAGAAAACTGTGGTACATTTATGTAATGCACAACTACCCAGCAATAAAAAGGAAACTACTACTAATACACACAACAACACAGAATAAGAAAAGCCAGACTCAAAGGCTACTTATTGTATGATTCCAAAATATGACATTCTTAGAAAGGCAGAATTATGGGGACAGAAAACAGATTAAGTGGTTGTAGGAATATCAGGTGGGAGGAAAGCTTGACTAAACAAGGGCAGAAGGGAATTTCTTGGAGTCATGGAAGTGTTCTATGTAATAATTGTGTTGTTATCTAACTACGTATTTGTCAACTTACACAGCTATACACTAAAAGGGTATGTTTTACTACATGCAAATTATACATTAAAAAACCCTGTACTATCCAGTTCAACACTAAGAAGAAGGATATTGGATTAAGTTGAACTTGAAAGAATTTTCAAGGAAACTTGTGTTATCAAAGAATTATTCCTATTTACAAAAAAATTTTACTGTACTGTTCTCTTAAATAGGCTAGTTACTTCTTTGAGGGCATTTCACATTTGTATACAGCTTAACTGTTTTCTGATTAAGAGGCTACAAGGCAAAAAAAAAATAGTATGTGGGGATGAATCCCAATTAAACTTGAATCATAAATGATCTAACATCATTGATGATCATGTAAGTCCAGCGGAGAATAAAACAATTTAACATAAATAATGCATTAATTTATCAAAACATTTTTTCTCCAGGAAGTTATTATAGAGAAAGTTATATGTATTTATTATGTTTATATTTTGCTATTATAAATGGTATTTGAGATGTAAGAAAGATAAATCTAACCCTGAACTTGGTATCTTAAAAACTAAGCAACTATTATCATTTAAGGAATACTTACGCTATTGTAATACTGTCACAAATGCTAAATAGGCAGTAATTATATATATATATATATATATATATTTTTTTTTCCCCCCCATATATAAAATATGGAAAACTTTCCATGGTAAAACTATATATATCAGCTATATCTCAATTACCAACTCTGATGTGCACTAGCTTTTGGAGTTCTTAAGTTTCCTTTCCACACTTTGTTACTACGAGGGCTAAAATCGTCTGTGATAGGTAGCTCCAGTCTACTTATTAGGAATCCACTGTATGCTTTTAATCCAGTCCTCCATTCTCTTCCAGGTGCCACAGTCAAGCCACAGAGACAAAGATTAGGTTTTTACTTTAGTTTTTAAGTTTAGTAGATCAACAGCTTTAAAAATCACATACCATCTATCTTTGGACATGTTACTGCTATGTCAGCAAACTAAAAGAGAGGCAGGAGGTATATACTGAAAGCCCAAATTCTGGAATGGTCTAGCCAATAATTCATTCTACTCCTACTTGGTACCTTAGAAGATCTCTCTCCCACTGTTAAGTCTCAACTATTGAGAATTGAATATATAGTACAGTAAATCCTCCCTTAACATAGTGTGAGGTTCTGCGAGTTTAAGTGAAACCACTTATAATGAAACCAATTTTTCCATATGCTAACTGATATAAGCAAAAATTAAACTGCTGCAGCATAATGAAATGTTATTCAAAGATCTGCTGTATCCCCCCAACCCACCAAAAAAAAAAAAAAAAACTTAAAAACTAGATTTAAATCCACTACCTCAGAGACGATACAAGAATGGATATATATGGCTGATGTTTAAACTATTTAAGCTTTCAAAGCATTTAGTTATGTCAGATCTTTTCAAAAACTGAAAAGCTATTTCAGTGATTTCTTAATAAAAGCACCCTGATGCAGGGCATCTTATGTTTACTTTCATTTATACCTGTACTCAGAACAATTTTTTAAAAAATTTTCAAAACTGGTCCTTTCAGTAACAGGTGTGTTTGAAACAAATTTTTGTATACCTGATGAAGTGCTCCTGCTGGTAAGACAATGGCATCACCAAGGAACTGAATAAGTGTGCAGGTTCTGACTCCATATTCCTCAAGCAGTCTTTGGCGGAGCTTTTTGTTCACATACCAACTTTGGTCACGTATTGGATCATGTTCTGGTAGAACTTCAAGGCCTTGTTCTTTTGAAATCTGAAATATGAATTAAAATTAAAACACACCACTATTTAAATAAGGGAAATGGTAAATCCTGTTCAGTTAAATGTCAATTTTATTTACAGTAACAGTCTTTTGTTGTTTAAGTTACAGAAAATAATATTCTACAATATGAAAAGTCAAAGGACATTAAAACAGTATTGCATACTGATACGCTGTTAATAAAGTGAATCATACTCCCTGCTCGTTTCTTCCTTCCACTATGAAGTTTACATCCATTTGGTTTCTTCTTAACAATTGTTTTAAGAGTCTAACACAGAGATGAGGCAACGCTTCGTTTAGTAGCTTTGCCCCAAAGTCAATCCATTCACATGAAAACTTCACAAACATTTCTTAATCCCGCTCTTTTTTTGAGGTAGGTACAAAGATAAATACCTTTATACTGCTAACCTTCTAACCCTTGATAAATCAATTTCAAGGGATCCTTTATGAACCAGTGAATAATCTGGTTTAAAAAGCATAACTTATAATATCTTAAATTAAAATACTGGTAGGTACTATAGGATAAGACAGTAGGTACAGGGCTATAGCCCCTTCGCAATGACCAGAGACAAACTTTAAGTCCCTTAAGAAAGATGACATACAATAAAAGCAGCAATGATGGTCCCTTAAAAGAAATCTCTATAATTACAAAATTTAGGAAATATTTGATCAAAGGGCTTGAACCAATTATATTTCAGATTAATGTATCACTTTCATTTAGAGTATCTTAAGTAAATTAAAGGCACAATTACTCAAAATTTTAGATTACTCATGTAAGTATCACAGAGCAATCAGATGTGATAGAGTAGAATTATTCCCTAGGTCAATAGCAAAAAATATCAAATTAAAAAAAAAAGATCCTACATTCTTTAGATGTTTCCATGATACATTAGTTTTTCTAGCCTGCAGTTCCTAATCACTACTTTTCACCAAGGGTAATATCGGATTCATCAACAGATTAGTTCTTGACTATGAAGGAAATGGAAGAACATTAGCAACTGAGAAGAAATGACCCTCAACATGAAATCGGCCTTTTCTGAGCAAGACAAAGGAGGATTTTACTTTCTACAACACAAAAAAACCCTCCTCCTTTGAAGTAAAATTATTCTTATATTGCTGAACACAAAATGAAGTTAAATTAAAAATTAGTGAGTCAACTGATAAACTATTTGCAACCTGAATTATACCTTTTGAAGAAATTCCCTGATCTTGTCAATGTCTTTCCCAGCATAAATATGCCACAGAGCACCAGGAATTTCACTTGAGTCCTTCAATCGTTTTCTCAAAATGTCATCTAAATCTTCTTCCTCAAATTTCTTGAGGATTCCTGAAAAAGAAGAGTATATTTTCAAATTAGTCCGTAAAGACTACCAGCAAAAAGCCAAGTCTAGGTCCTAAAACTGATCTATCAGAAGAGGTACTAGATCGGAACTCTTATTAAAGAGGAGATAAACCCAGTGATACATCAAGTACTGGAACTATAGGAGCAGAGAACATTAACCCTGTGTAACGGGACAGAGTGCCTTTCTCAGTTGATTTGTTTTTTTTGCAAAGCACAGGACGGATTAAAAATTCAAGGGCTTTTACTCAAACTTAACCAACTTTCTTCCTGTCTCAAGGGAGTGGTTATAACAATAATTTATACTCATACAGCGTATCATAACTTACTAAGGACTTTCATGACTACTATTAATTAGGTGGCCTCTGTAACTACTTAGTAAGATAGGTATGGATCACAACTTCTATTTTATATCTGAGCAAAGAAGGTTCAATGAGGTAAAGGGATTTGTTCATTACCATGACTAATGAAAGGTAGAGCAAAATGTCTAACTCTTGGAAGATCTCATACATTACTATTGGTTAATCTGTAATTAAATGCATTTGCTATGGATGAGTAAATAGCAGGTCATTCTTCTAAAATGTTGACAAACTGAAAACTGCGCACGCACACACGTACAGAAAAAATTTTAACTGTGGTTATTTCTGAGTAAAATATAGGAAGGTCTTTTTCAAATTCCTGATTTCACTATAGTGAACATTTTAAGGAAGTGTTCTTTTAAGAGAAAAAGAATAATTGTCTATTACAATGAATACATCAGCTGTTTTCTAATTTGTGACAGTGAAAGTTTTTTTATCTTTAAAACTGGCTGCAAAGATTTCTTAATTCAAACATTCATTAAGTGTTTACAATGTGCCAGAGACTGTCCTAGAATGTTGGGGATTAAAGAAAGACCCAGTCAAGACCTCAGAGTAAAAGAAGGTATTAATAAACATAGTCAAAAAGAGTATCTCATAGTTAAGTAGAATCACAGTACTAAGGTACACAAAGGCTTGTTCAGTTCTCCAATGTTATCTGTGTAGTCTGTGTTTAAAATGCTCTTTAAAAATGACAGCTGATAGTTTTAAAATGTGTTTTCTTAGCAAAATTTAATTTGGCAACCTAAGATAAGTTTTCCCATTTTTTTTCTTTAAATTTTACTGCTCTATAAATTAAAAAAGGGGGGGAGGAGGGATACATCATAAGGAAGAGAGTTTATTTTCTGAATGAAGACCTCTAGGGGAAGATGACAATCTGAGTTATACTTTGAAGGATGAACACAGAAATTAGCCAGGAAGGAGGTAGGAGAGCCATTGTAGGTAGAGGAAAAAGCATGTACTTTAAGTAGGTCAGTGTTCGTAGCATTATTACAACCCTAAAACATTTCTGTTTTTTGGTGACTATCTATAAAAACTGCCAAAAGCTTTAGATAATGAAAGACAGCCAAAGAATTAAAATGTTAATGAATGTTTTCTTATAAGACCAAATATTATGCTACAAATGAGAGACAGGAAGTGTGCAGGAACAAAAATGAGTAAGAAAGTTCTAGCATTTAAGGACACAAAAAAATAGTAGAGAAAAGCAGGTGTAACATCTGTATTGTAGACTAAGTGCTGTAAGGGATGATTAGAACAAGGTACAAAAGAGGTAATTAACCCTGCGGCATCACAGGCTTTGAAAGGATAAGAAATCTCAACCACAGGTCATACATTTCTGTGCTAGATCTGGGACAACTCAAGCGTACTGGACTCTTAAATCCTTGGGAGTGGGATAGACAGTTTTTAATCTATTATAACCAAGAGTGTCAATTAAGGGAGCTGAGAAACAATATAAAAATGAGTTTCTATAGTTTTGGGGGGAATTTAGGTTGGGTATTATAGAAGCTGACAAATATACAGAGAAGTTAAGTGAATGCTGTAATGAACACCCACGTCCTCAGCACCTAGCCATTGAGCTGTAGATACATTCTGGGCTCCAGATACAGAATTGGTGATCTACGTGATGGTTGGAAATCATACACAGAATTTCACAGAAGTACATGTAAACTAGAAAAGGTAGAAAACAAAGTGTGTAACTCTAGGAAAGTCTGTTGTAAAGAACCAGGGAGTAGTGTCACAGAGGCCAAGGCCATTATCTGAAGACAGTAGGGATTAATAGTGCTATTTATTACAGAGGTGGCAAGTAATAAAGGGACCAGAAAGAAACCACTGAATTATCCAAGCGTGGCAGCTATAGCGGAAGAAATTTCAGTGGGGCCACAGGTATGGAGGCCAACCTGCATTCAGCTGAAATGTGAAAAGGAGGTAACAGACACAGTAAAGAATTTGTTGTAAGGGCAGGGGCAATAGGATGGTGGCAAGGAAGACATGGTTTGAAGGAGGTTTCCTTTTGAAAAAGAAGGAACAATCTAGCGTCTGCTGCTACACTGAAGAAAAGTAGCCAACGGAGGTGTATTTAAAGGCCTATGTCTACAAAGAAGGGAGTGATAGAGGGAACAAGGATTCAGAAAGGAATCCAGAGGATGGAATATAACTTACATACTGGATAGAAAGTTATTTCTAATTAAAAGAAAAAGCCCTTCTCTCCCTGATACTGGAAGAGAAAAAAGGAGAACACTTGAGGCACAAACTATGACTTAATCATCTTCAGAGTCCCAGGATCTAATTTCTATTCTTCAATAAATGTTTATAAGTGAGTTTAACAGTTTAGTTTCATTAGTACAATATTTAACGATAGTAAAAGGAGGAAATAATACTTTTAAAATTAAAATTCCTGTTATATAAAAAGACAGGTAAATAAATTAATCACTCAAATAATAAAGATAAGACTATCCCCATATCCACTGCAATTCTTTTAATAATAATTTTTGCTATTAACTTAGAGGATAACATTCTGGGTAATATTAGTGTGTGGTTATTCAACTACTATTATTCCAAACACCGCTGTTTTTACGTTTCTTTACCTGCTTTTGAGAGAATGCCATTTCCTTTTGCTATGCCAACATAGACCAGAATATTTACAACATCAGAAACTTCAACATGGAGATTTGTTGTTCCTATATCATGATCTTTAGCAGCAACTACACCTGTGTATGAAATAAAATTTTACTTGACAGACTAATTTACATATCTCAAAATCAGTTCTATGAGGAAAATTTAACTGTAATTTGAGTTTTAGTCTCCTTGTTCCAAAACCTGCCATCAAAAGCCACAATCTATGAAATGTTCCACAAAAATCACATTAATAGAAAATATAAATATTTTGCAAGGAATTAGCAGGTACTTAACTACATATTGGTTATTAATTCCTAAGATACTGCTTGATTTAGAAAAATATTTAAATGGATTATTAAAAGAACAGATTTAGTAGAAACTAAAAATCATTAGACAATTTATCTTTGTACAGAAGTTAAATTTCCATATAATTCAAAGTGGATAGAAATGTAAATATATATCTACCATAGGCACTGCATAACCTGGGTCCTAGATCAGGGCGTACAAAAAATCCTGGCAAATGAGAAGCCAAATTGAATTTTCCTTCTGGATTACAATATTCTGGCAATGGCAGACTTTTCAAAAGATCTTCATATCTGAAAAATAACAACATTGACCTCTTTTGAATAAAGACTTACATTTTTAAGTGCTATCAAATATATAATTTTCAACCTGTTCAAAACAAGACAACTTTTCTTAAAGGCCTTTGATAGGTAACACTTTCCTTGACTTCTTTCAAAGTTTAAATGAACGCATAACACACAGGGAACCACAGAAATGATACTGAAAATTGCAATACTGCCTCATCGTGGAAAATTAAAAGCACCAAGGGAGGCCGTAAATAGACTTTCCCCTGCTAGGACTACAGAGATTCAAATTTTGTTTTTTGTTTTGTTATTTATTTTTAATTGAGAAAGAAAATTCCTAAAAGGTCACACTTTTAATTCCTTATCCTACTTCTAAGGATAATCTCAACTCAACTTCAAAGAGCTGAAAGTCAAAATAAGTTTCAAAAGATATACCTTGATGGCATCATAGTCTTGAAGTCTTCTCCCGAAGGGCAATCTTTCAATTTTAAAACAACTGTTTCTCCACTTTTCATTTTTTGCCGTTCTATAAAAAATGCAGTTAATTACTAAAAAGGTAATCACTGCCTTTTTACTTTTATTAATGTTTGGAGAGGAAGACATAAAACAAATGCTTGCTTATTGGCTTTTATTTCTTATGTACTTAGGTATTATTAAGAGTTTTATACCTTATATGCATTGGTGATGTGGAATACTGCAAAAAAAAATTCTTTTAAATAGCTCTACAATAGTCATTGAACTTAGTCTTACATTTTTACTTTTAATTTTCAAAGTATTTAACATCAATTTTATGATTCAATTTTCAAAAGCTTATAGGGTTGCCAAAAGTATTCCCCATGTGATGTAAGGAAACAGTATAAATGACTTGTTTATGGTTAAAGGAAATTAGGGTGGAGCCAGGACTAGGACCCAGTCTCTTGTTTCCAAGCACAGAGGGTCTCCAACTTATGATGGTTCGATTTAGGAGTTTTTCAATGGTGCATAAGCCAATAGGCATTCAATAGAAACAGTACTTCTAATTGTGAATTTTCACCTTTTCCTGGCTAGCTGTGTGGTGCAATACTAGTGATACTGGGTAGTTGCAGTTCCCAGCCAGCCACGCCATCACGAGGGTAAACAACAGATAGGGGACTCTACAGTGTGTTCACTGTGTTGTTTTTGCCCAACTGTAGGCTAATGTAAGTGTTCTGAGCACATTTAAGGTAGGTTAGGCTAAAGTTATGATGTTCCGTAGGTTAGGTGAATTAAATGCATTTATGACACGATTACTTTCAACTTACAATGGGTTTACCAGGCTGTAGCCCCATTGTAATGTGAGGAGCAGCTGTACTTGTTTCTTTTTACTAGGCAACAAAGTCATATACAAGTTTAAAAGATTAAAAATTTGTTAAGTCATATTTACAATTTATCATTTTGGGGCCTATTTTTAACAAAACAGTAAATAAAAGAACAACATACTTGAAACTTCTTCAAAACCATCCCAGAATTCCTTAACATTGGCATTTGAAATAATGCTGTCTTTGCAGTTCAGGAGATCAGCCTGGTGGTCTCCAAAATCAAGACTAATTGATTCCGCCTTCCATAAGTTAATGTTCATTTTCTTATGTGCACCAGAAACCACTGCAGGCTTAAAATAAATAGAGATAGATAAAAGTTAAAAGGTATATGGACACTGCCAAAATTTGATTTTACACGCACATACAATAAGCATGTAACACTTGAAGTTTTGGGACTAACAACAAATTGTGAAAAAAGAGCCCATTAAAAACAGCCCTTGACCTGGAAAGATGTTCACAATATATTGTCAAAGAGAAAAGGTGATGAAAGAATGCCATGTAGAGTACATTACCATTTTTGAAAATAAAAATGAAAATGTCTAGTAATTTTCAGGAAAGCAGTCCGAAAGGCTATACTAAAAATGTCATGTTTAAATGGTATAAAAGTAAATGGTTGCTTTATTTACAGATTAATTTTCATAGACAGAACATAACCTACTTATATATTTGTATATGTGTAATATATATTTTTTAATAAAAAAGTCCTTGACATTGAAACAATTTATATACATTCTGAGTTTATATTACTTAAAACACGTACATTCTTTACTGCTACAAGGATCATGGTAAATAAAAATATTAAACAATTAGGCATAACATTACATTTCAAGCCTAATGATGATTCCCCGAAAGTGAATCTCGTCTTTGAAATCCTATGAATTCAAATCCCCTCAAGGCTAGTATCCAAACCAAAAACCAACAATTGACAATTTATAGCTTTTAAAACTCCAATGCTGACATAAAAAAAAAACCTCTTAGGCAATCTGATGTATTAATCTCAGTTATTTTTTTAAATTCCTTTCTTATAAATGAAGTAGAAGTCTGGGATACAGAGAACACGGAAAGTTGTGACAAAGCCTCTTGTAAAAGATATTAAGTACTCTTAAACTTCATAATTAAATATTGGAAACTATAAGAGAACCTCTAGCTAGGGATCTTATCATAAAAGATATCCCCGAAGGGTGGGGAGAACCATGCTCAAGTCTGGTTAACTCTTGAATCAATGCTCCATTAACTTCCTTTCAACGTGCTTAATAACATATACAACTCTTATTAATAACAGTTCAGTTATTAGATAATTATTATTGGCAATTCACATATTAATTCCCAGCTCCTATTATGCCTATTTAATAATACTTCTTTACCCAGCCCTATGCCACACTTTCTTATGGTAATCAGCAGCCTGGGAAAAGTAACTAGATTTATAAAAATTATAGGGCAATTATAATATTAGAAGATTCTGAAGCAGAATCCTTACGATACCATTATTATCATCTTCTTCAGGAAATACTGAAAGCCTTCCTAATTTGACTCCTTGCCTCTGGTCTCATTCCCCTCTAATTCAACTTTCAATCTGCTTTGCTGTTATTTTAAATTTAATTTGACTACTGAATTAAAACTATTATCGACAGGATAAATTTCAAACTCTTTAGCATGATATATAAAGGCCTTTCATAATCATAGCCCTAGCCACTTCATTTCCCCACCATTATTAGCCCACAGAACTTTTACATGTTTCAGACAAAAAAACTACTTAACAATTCCCCAAACATCTGATGCTTTTGTTTATCTCCAACCTCTTGTCCTTTAGAAATTTTCACTTAATCCTTGAGGCATTAAATCAGACTAGCCTTTTTGAATTAGTACTTAGTCATTCACTCTTGTGGGTTTCAATAACACCTTGAACATATTTCTTATGATATTTAACATGTTTATAAAAACATTTATGGGATTATTCAAGTCCACATAAAATTAAGTGGTCTAAATTGTGATCCAGCAATGAATGGCACTGGGGCTTGAAGAGCTAACCAAAAAAAGAGGCGAAATATTGTATACACTCAGTCTTCCGTATCCCTGGGTTGCAAATCTGCAGATTCAACCAACCATGAATAGAAAATCTTAGGGAGAAAAAAAAGACGTTCCATTGTTGTTGATGAATTACTTTGTAGTTAAGGCCTATGATGGTTGTGTCTGTATTGGACATGTACAGACTACTTTTTCTTGTTGTTATTGCCTAAATAATACTGTATAACAACTATTTACATAGCATTTATATTGTATTAGGTATTATAAGTAACTAGAGATGATTTAAAGCATACAGGACAATGTGATATACTGTTATTTTACATAAGGTACTTAGGTATTAACAGATTCTGGTATCCAAAGGGGGATCCTGGAACCAATCCCACGCAGACACCAAGGAACTACTGTGTATATACAATTCATAGGTGTGTATTTTTTCTGGGGAGAAACCAAACTTTCATCAGATTTGGAAAGTATTAGTGACCTAATTGTACTAAAACGCTCTTACTCATATTGTACTCATTTTCATATCCTAATGTCCAGCACAAAGACTGGATCTTAGTGCGCTCAGTAACTCTCTGAGGAATGAAGAACGTAAAACAAAATATCAATGTTGTTTTCCAGAGAGCAAGAAAAAAACTGAAAATGACAATACTAAGTCTTGCAAATTCTTAATTTTGTTCATAATTTGTAAAACTGCCATCTGAATTACGTATCAGACATTGTATCAAAACTTTGGTCAAACAGAATATCATTTTTCTTTGTGAAGAATTAAATAATGGAGTTTGTCATTCAAGATTTGATGAACTTAAAAATAAATTTTCTATAGATACACATTTAAGGCAAAAGCATCTATACCTTTCATCAGTTCAATAAAAATGCTTCTAGTATTAATACTTTAATAGCAGATATGAATCTGTTAACTGGATAAAAATATAAATGTAAAAAAAATAAAGGAGGTACCAAACTTTGTAAATACATGCTTTATTAAAAGTCAGTTGACTAGTAAATCAAAAAAATTGGTGCTTCCCTGTTAATTCATATCAATCTAGCCAAAAACAAGAATTCAGAAAAAATCATTCTGGTAACTTTTACGGTGTTTCTGACATCTTACTTCCAGGAACTCCAAATGTGTTAAGTAGTATCTTTCCCCTTTCTTTCTATCCCTAAGGAGAGAGCCATTTTGCCTGTTCCAACAAGCTTAAGTTACACTAAGAGTGTGTATTAAATCAGCTTAAAATACTCACTTGTCCATGTTTCCAACACTCTTTGAAAAGCTTCCAATTATTAATATTTTTATAATCCTTAAGCCAAAGGATATGCTTCTCACAGATCCAAGAATGTGGTATATCACTGTACAATTTATTGTTCTCATCCATGGCAGATTTTCTGCTTTCTTTAGGCTCTTCTTTTAGCTCTGGTTTTACATTTATTTTAGATGCTTTATTTGGTGGAATTTTGTTTTCAACAACTGAAGCAATTATGTCATCAAGAATGTTTGGCATAGTCCTTCCACTTTTACCAGTCTATTAGGGAAAAAAAATGTATTTTGAGAACATTTACATTTTAAAACTTTCACTTTGATTTACTACTAACATAGCAAACAACCAACACAAACAATATACAAACAAAGAATAGGTAATCATGTCAGTGGATATGAGTCTCTACTGCTTACACTGTTCCTGACAGATGGGAACCGGAAGTTTGGTGGTCTCCATGTGAGGCCAGGTATGCAGAAAATAGAAGTTTGGCCTTCCTACCTTTCATATTGTTTGAGGACTGGGGCAGAGGAGAAAGGACAGACAAGTGGAATTCCCCATATACTTTTAAAAACCACTAAAAATTTATGTCTATCTAATTAGTCTGCTTTTATTTTTCTTTGGTGAATAATTAAAGCAAAAATCTATTTCTAAATATTTTAAGTAACAAACCATCTACTTCCATATTTTTCCCCCACTAGGCAGATGGTTTTCAAAATCTGAAGGAGTATCCTTAGGGTTCTTCTGGAGTCAGAATGCCTCTCCCCCAACATTTTTCACCTTGGAAAAAAACAGTCTCAAGCTTTTACGAGTTACAATGCAAATATGAATATGCCTAATATTTTGGTATACTTGATTTCAACTGCATCTATTTATTGTATAGTTCACAACCAAATCTCCAAATCATCTAAATTTAAGGCCCATGTGAAAGCCAAAATATGTTAGCTCACTTACTGGGGTTCCCATTGAATATACTGGAGCAAAAGCAATGCCAGCATCTGTAGAACCCACACGTAGCTTGCCAGCTGTTGTGGTCAGTAAATCCCGTAAAGTTGAGCCTTGTTCATTATTCTGGGACACAGCAGGTGATGTTCTGCTGTTTGGAGAATCAGGATTGTCCTGTTCTTTCTCTTCTTTAATTGGTTGTTCAAGGGCAAATTCTTTGTTTTCTGAAATAAATCATTTTACAAAAATTCAAATTAAAATTAAGCATGCTGCCAAAGTACAGACAAAACTGGCACCATATATTTTACAGTGAGTTAAAACCAGTAGCACCAGTGACTAATTCAATTAATTCACCTCAACACACACCAGAGGATAGGTTAATCCTTCAAAATGGAGTCAAACAGTTTGAATATGGAAAGGCCTTCCTCAATATCTTAGACATTTAGCTGAGTTTATACAGCTAGAAAGTATAGGTAAGTAACAAATTTATCGCTCTGGTGGCTTTACTGATATGCTCATCCACAAATGATTCTGCAACTAAATTTGATGCAACCATAGGGATGCAGGTTCCTAATAAGAGAAGACAAATGTTTTACTGAACCTAAGCCATAATGCAAGAAAAAGCAAAAGTAAATTGTTTTGAGTGAATAGTACATTAATGTGTAATAGTATACTGTTGGTTATAATTATTATATAGTTCGCCCTTTAACAATGTGGGAGGATAGGGGTGCCAATTCCCCAGGCAGTCAAAAATCTGTGTATAACTTTTGACTAACCCAAAACGTCCCTCGATATCTGTGGGAAATTGGTTCCAGGACATCCCCCGCCCCCCCGACAGATTACCAAAATCCGTGGATGCTCAAGTTCCCTATATAAAATTATGTGTTTCCCCAAAAATAAGACCTAGCTGGACAATCAGCTCTAATGCGGCTTTTGGAGCAAAAATTAATACTATAAAACCCGGTCTTATATAATATACTATGATATATGACATGATATGATATGATATGATATAATACAGGGTCTTATCTAATGTAAGACCAAGTATAATATAATATACTATAATGTAATATATATAATATAATAAATATAACAACATAATATAATATAATACATATAAATAATACCGGGAATCATCATTAATTTTTGCTCCAAAAAACTCATTAGAGCTGATTGTCTGGCTTGGTCTTATTTTCGGGGATGCAAGGTAGTTTCGGGGATGCAGGGTAGATAAATGCATATAGTTGACCCTCTACATCTGTGAACTCCCAACCACGAAATGAAAACAATGCAGGTATTTATTGAAGAAAAAATAGACACATAAATGTACCCAGGCAATATAAACCTGTGTTGTTCAAGGGTCAATTGTATACTTAGATAATTAATTGTATTTACCTTTTTTTTCCTCTCTGGCCTTTTGCTCTGCAAGATCTGCTAACCAGTGCAGTGGTGACTGGGATTCTGGAGGAGTTAACTTGCTGTCTGTGCTAGCATCACTCCCTGGACTGTTGCTGCCATTACTCTCAGACTTCTGAGGGGTATTTTGCTGCTGAGACTCAGGCATGCACAGAGAAATTTTATTACTGTGATTAAGAACATTCTGTAAAACCTACAAAGGTAGAACAATTAATTTTAAAATACTATCTCTTCATTATTCAGAGTTAAAAGTAATAGTTGTATTTATACAGTAACATAGAAAACATAATTTATAAAATACAAGTCCTAAACTGGATTTCAAGTATCAAAATTAATTTAACCATGCATTTCATTTGAATAATTAGAGATTTATACTCACTTGAGACACACCGTTCATTGTAGGAAAATTACCAACTGGTATATTCTGTTTGTTAGTACAATGACAATGGGATTTAATACCGTATTTTTCTCTAAGAGTGTGCATCGCATCTAGAAGATCTGTCAAAACTACAAAACATAATAGTGGTTAATAAAAAAAGATTACAACTAATTGTTAAGATTATTAATTATTTTTCCCCATTTTTCTGGTGGAGGTTTTCTTATGCCTTTTGACTTCTTCCACTATTTTTCTTCATCCCTTCCATCAACTTCAGGTTTGATCATTAATCCAAATTCACGTTCTCTATTCTTTTCTCTCTTACCTCTATTATTAAAAATTGAGTATGTTAAAAAAAAGGGGGGGGGGGGAGAACATCCTTTCATCATAAATCTGTAATAAACTTTTTCATGACATTCTAGTTTTCCCCATCTAAAATGGTTCCTCTGTGGCTTTATCTTAGTCACTGGGGCTGGCCCTGTTTTGCTGCTGTGTTTCCCCAAAAATAAGACCTAGCTAGACAATCAGCTCTAATGCATCTTTTGGAACAAAAATTAATACTATAAGACCCGGTCTTATTTTACTATACTATAAAACCCGGTCTTATATAATATAATATGATATATGATATGATATAATACCAGGTCTCATGTAATATAAGACTGGGTATAATATACTATAATGTAATATATATAATAATATAATAAATATAACATAGCATAATATAATATAATACATATAATACGGGAATTATTATTAATTTTTGCTCCAAAAAACTCATTAGAGCTGATTGTCTGGCTTGGTCTTATTTTCGGGGATGCACGGTAGTTTCATTACATAGAGGGTTCTAAGAACTGAGCAAAAACAATTTTTAAAGACTTGATAAGCCTTACCTCTCCATTCTATTATACTCCTCCACATGCCCAAATAATCTGAAACAACCAAGAGCAGTTACACTGCTAAGTAAATAATGTACATTTATACTTACCAGACCCAGGTATGATTTGAGTTGGCATTAAATGCTTGTGATCATGAGGCTGTCCCTTCACACACTTCATCCAAGCATATAGTTCTTTATCTGTAAAATTGTAACATGTATTTTTGTATCAGTCATGGTTTTATAATTATATAAAATTAATGGCTTATATATAGAGGTTAATGATTATATAAAATGTCAACAGTAAGCTTCAAATATATGGTTCTTAAAAAAAAAAAGACCCACCATTCTAAGAATTTTGTGAAAACAGGATATAAATTGACGTTAGCCTTTTCTAAAATGACCATTCTTTATTATTAATGTATTAGTCACTTCTATCTTCTCTGATTCTAGCTTCTCTGTAGCTAATCCTCGAACTCTTAGCTATTTTCTGTGCCAAACATGGCTTTTGCCTAAACAAACCAATACAAAGTTTGACACTATTGCTAACTCATTTTCTTTTAAGCTTCAAAGACATGTAGAATTGTCATGAGATATATGTGAAAAAGTTGCTACTTTATAGTGAAAGAAGAAAAATTCTGAGATGTCCTAAATTACAAAGCACCAAAGAGTGAGAAAAGAGACAAGAGTTAACCCATTAATAGCTGTGGGCCAACTAAAAGTAGACTGCTCATATTCCTGAATCTATGTTGGAACTTTAAATCTATTTCTGTACTGATCACCATCCACCACTGCATTATTATGCAGGAATTTTCAGGAATGTTCCCCATAACCAATCAAAAGTAGTAAATATTTCTTCCTTACAGACTGTGTACCTCCCCTAGAACTGTCTCCCGCTTCACCTTTTCCCACCCCTCCCCCTTATCTATCTGTAACCAAATGTAAATTCTTTCAAAACAACTTAAATCTTTCTCCCTCTAAACATAATGTATGGAAAGAGCCCTTCAACTCCAGGACTTCGGACATGTTTGTAGGTCGGATTGCATGCCCCAGGTCCTGGTCTTCCCAGCTAGCATTTGGCTCAATAAACCCTTTCTTTCAGAAAAGATTTTGGCCTCAAAAGTTGTTTAACAGTAGATATTTAATTGCTACTTTTGACTTCAAAGAAGGCTCCATACCTGGAGTTGTTAACATAATAAGAAACAGCATAAGGCATATACATACAGGAAAACTATTTAATACTTTGATCTTAAGATCTCCTCTATAAATTTAATGACATAGATAGCTACTAATGATGTGGCTTTAAGAGCTTCAATAAGTATTACAAAGCTCATTAAATTCAGCATAAAAAAATCTAAAACCATTATTTCACAAAAAAGTCTCATACTAAATAAAATTCAAATCCAGTCTAAAACTGGTTTTTAAAAAGCTTTCTGACTTTCCCCTCCAAAGCCTACATACTACAGCGGTACCTTGGTTTTCGGACATAATCCGTTCTGGAAGACTGTTAGAGTTCTGAAACATTCGAAAATTGAGGCACGGTTTCCCCAAAGAAAGTAATGCAAAATGGATTAATCCGTTCCAGACCTTTAAAATCAACCCCTAAAACTGCAAATTTAGCATGAATTTTACTATCTAATGATACTATAGATCCATACAATTTACGGCGTTCATAAACTGAAATGTTCATCAATGTTTCGAACTGAGACGTTCGAAAACCAAGGTACCACTATAATTTGTAAATGTTTTCTAACTGCTTCCATTTTAGACACTTATGTTAATTACCAGTATATAAAGCTATAAGGCAGTCAATGTAAGTTAATTACAATATTTAACAGTGAAATAAGGAGATATATTGATAATAGACTATAACTCAAGACATAGATTATACTAAAAAATTTGATATGGTGAATGACAAGACTATACTTTCAAAATTAATAACATTATGAAAATCAACAGCAATACAACCATTTAGGTTTATTATACATACCCTATTTTTTTCAAAACAGGATTCATGTTCATATATATATATATATATATACAATATAGCAAACCACAAATTAATTTCTTTTTAATTTGGCAAAGGGAAAACAAAATATGGTACCAGAAAAATATAAAATACATGTCCTGAAGTTTTATAGCAATGCAGCTACTTCCATCAACTGAAAATATCCAAATATATTTTCATGGTTTTGAAGATACTTAATTTCATAACATGCATTCTTTATTATGGTTTCCCATTTTATTCGTATTTAATATCTTCTGCACATCACAGTAACAATTAGCAAATGTTTGCACATGCTTGCCTACTTGCTCAGGTGTCTTTGGCAAGTGCTGGGTATATAAAAAAAGGATCAGAAAGGATGAGGTTTAGTAATCCTATCAGTGGAAAAGATACTGATGGCTAAACCATGGTTCATCTATCTGATATACCACTACGGAAAAAGCTGAATGGAATGAAAATGACATTTATTTTTTTAAACATTGAGCAGTTTACCACTAAACATGATTTTACTTCTAATACTTGCACAATTTGAATCCTCTCATTTTATTAAGGTTTTACCCCAAATAACTTAATATTTTTAATATTACCAGTATTAGGTAGCTGTGTTATTAACAGGTTTTAGAAGGGACTTCAGGCACCTACACATTAGCATTTAAAAACGGTAAAGCCTAATATAAATTTGGGCTACAGTAAGGAACTGCTTGAAATGAGAGGGTGAGGGTGAATCTACTAATCAGGCTAAAAAGATATACAGTAGTACGTCGGTTTTCAAACGTCTCTGTTGAAGAACATTTTGGTTTACGAACATCGTAAATTTTATGGGTCTATGGTATCAGTAGATAGTAAAATTCACGCTAAATTTGCAGTTTTAGGGGTTGATTTTAAAGGTCTGGAACAGATTAATCCATTTTGCATTACTTTCTATAGGGAAACTGTGCCTCGGTTTTCAAATGGGGAAACGGTGCCTCAGTTTTCAAACGTTTCAGAACGCTAACGATCTTCCGGAACGGATTACGTTCGAAAACCGAGTTACTACTGTAAATGCAGTTTTATTCTAGAATATCTGGCCATTCATAAACTGTAGCTACTCCTTTTTAAAAACAAGTGTCACAAAATTTCCTTAATGCTATATATTTGTAATTAAGGAAGGTAGAAAAAAATACCCACGCATCTAATTTTCCAGATGAGTGATCCTAGAGAAATGAAAATTATAAAAAACTTAAATTTATATGAAGTTATAAACCAACCTCTAGAACTCTTCCTTTCCTTTGCCTTATAACAATCTAAGCAGACCACAAATCCACATTTTTGGCAGACCCAATGAATGTTAAACAATGTTGCTTCACATGCGTCACACATCTCCCGAACTCCTCTCACTGCTCTTTTCCAGGCAATTTTAGCTGAAACACATAAAAATAAAAATGTAGAAGGCAAACCAGGAACTTTGAAGGCTATATTAACTAAAGATCAACAGCAGATCTTGAAGTAATTACTAATTCCCTTCAGAAAATATACTTACATCTAATTGAAAGTTTCTCAATCTTGACATTTTTGACATTTTGAATTAAAAAATTCTGTTGTGGGGTAGTACCCTATGCACCGTAAGATGTTTAGTTGTATCTGTGGCCTCTACCCATTAGATGTTAGTACTCTATCTACCCTGACACCTTTCAGTTTATATAACCAAAAATGTCTCTAGTCATTGCTAAATGTCCCGTGGGGTACAAACCACTGATTTAAGGGAAGGAAAGGAAAAGAAGCTACCATTTACAGCACTTAGTCATGATAGGTGCTATACATAAGTAAACATAATTAATATGACTATGTTCTAAACAAATCTATGAGTAGTTATTCCCATTTCATAGACAGTTAAGCTACCGTGTTTCCCCGAAAATAAGACCTATCCGGACAATCAGCTCTAATGCGTCTTTTGGAGCAAAAATTAATATACGACCTGGTCTTATTTTACTATAACATAAGACCCGGTCTTATATAATACAATACAATGCAATACATTTTATTATATAACACCGGGTCTCATATTACTTTTTGCTCCTAAAGACGTGTTAGAGCTGATTGTCTGGCTAGGTCTTAGTTTGTGGGAAACACAGTAGGAGTAGAAAAAGTTGAGATTCAAATATAACATCTAAATCTAAGACTTTGATAAACCACACCAGATTAAAAATTTAAGTAATTGGGATGGAATATGTCTTTATATGGCAAATGTTGGTATTTCCCAATTTCACATCCAAAGTGTTTTTAACATGTTAAACTATGTCATAATGGCAGAAACAGCAAAATGCTATTGTGATTTTATGAACAGTTAATCCATTCAATTCAACCTCAACTGGAAAATACCCATTACCTTAAATGCATACCCGGGTATCTCCACATAATAAGTGTCATCAAAATTAAAAGGAAGCAAGACTAGGTAAGAACAGGGACTTCTCCCACAGATTAAACATACTTCAAAGAGAAATTCTTAAAATGAAATTTATACAACTACATGTTTTAAGTATTTAACTTCCTTACCATCCTTTTTCACCCAGGACAAAGCTGTTTTCTCAGATGTTACTAATTGACAAAACTTATCACCTATTATGTCCAAGATGTATTTTGAAGTTTCTAAATCTAGTTCATCATCTTCATAATTTTCATGTGTCCATAAACTCATAGCTTCATCATCATATTGGTCAGGAGAAGAGAAACCATCTATTCTAACCACTCCATTTTTACTAAATGATAGTCTGAAACATTAAAACATAAAAGCATTAGATACCAAATAACCAGCCCCAGTTATTTTGTAGTTGTAAATTTATATATTTATATTTTTATGTTAAATATACAGAATTATATTTACAATTAAAACACAAGAAAACGGGGTAGTCCATATACACATACACTTAATTAAATTCAAACAACTTAAGATGACTCCCAGAGTGTTACACAAAAGGCAATGATGAACAGCACCAATTTTAGGTTATTTCAAGAAATAAGAATTCCTGTATCACTTAATTACTTAACTCCAAACAAATGAAAACTACGTCCAAGTGTTTGATGTGAACAAATTTAAAACGTTAGCCAAATGCTGCCTAGGGCATGCTGTTATGTTATACGTAATCTAAATCAGGAAACTCTACAGTTGAAAATGCCTTAAATCACCTTAAGACTTTTTTTTTCACTGGATTAAAAAAATGCCAAGTACACACACATATTTTTAATTAATCAAAATGACACTTTATTAATGTGATTTAGAGGAACAAGGATAAGTATATTAGGAACCCAATTGCTTCTTTCCTTTTAGCTTCTGACATCCAATTAATGTAGCTACTCAATTCAGAGAGATTTAGGGTAAATGGAAGGCAAAATTGCCATTCTCTTACTAGCTGGTGTTTATTCCTCAATCAGCTTTGTAATTGTTCTATTCTCAAACTGAGGATATGAAAGTTTATTATAAGTCATTCCATATTTTTCAAATAGATGCCGCCACCATTTCCTTTCACCTCTTTTCCCCATACTTTTACCTTACCCTTTTCCTTTATTTTAAAACCAAACTTCTCCCTTTGTTATAACCCATCATCTTATTTCAGCTTTATGTTATTATCCATACTTGAGCAGTTCTTTCCTTCACTTTTCTAAGATTTTCTTATCTCTTCAAACCTACTTTCCTGTTGATTGCTTTTTCATTTTTTCTGCACTTCCATGTATACTACTACCTTGTGTAACTATTTTTTGAAGTTGGGGATTATTAGCTGGAAAGATCATGAAGAAATAAAACAGAACTTGTTGACTTCCAATATATACATATTTTGGGATCTCTACTGGGCCACCAGCATAATATATTTGCCAGAGCAAAGTGTCTAACTTCTTATTCTTAGGAAGAAGGTGATAATGATTAGGAAAATAACTGCAACTAACATTAATAGAGCATTTTATACGTGCTTGGTACTATAGTAAGAACTTTGTGTACTTTATCTTATTTAATCTTCATGAAATGTCTCTGAGGTGGGTAGGTACCACTACCATTCACATTATGAAGATGAGTTAGGCTTAGCTGTAGTTCAACCACAGCTAATCAAGTCATACAGGAACTAAGGGACGAGCTGGACTGGACTGAAACCCAAGAATGACTCATTCTAGAATCTGAGACATTAGTCTCTACTGGTTGGATTACCCAGTTATTCTTTAGTTGCACTCTTATAAGTCTATCTATAAGTTTTTAGTATTTAAAGTATTTAGTAATATTATTATAGTAGTATACAGATTAATAACAACTATATGTTGTTTTTATATTTACTATAAAACCTATGAAATGTGACATGGTACTAACAAATCCTTCCTGTCATTTTAGAACTCATATTTTCATAGCTAACTATGTCTAACAAGACAAAAGTTTGGGGGTATTCCAATGTAATGCACTGACTTTATTTTAATGCCTAAAATACCTAGATTTATAGACTGTGATTATTAGCTAATGTACAGGTATAAATGCAACACTGTTTTGGCCAAAGTATGTAAATGTTTAAAAAAATCTTTACATCAAACTACTAGGAAAAAATACTAATAGTTTCTCATTAAGAATAAATCTCAGAAGAGAAAGGCTATATGAATACATGCAGCAACGTAAATATGAATTTAGTCCAACAGTTAGCTATTATTAAATTCAGCAATAAAAAAGTTTAATATTCTTTTATGTTTCAGAAACAAGGAGGCTCAAAGACTCTTAAGTGTCTCCAGAAGGGACCCTCAGAATGATAGTATAATTTCTGGTATCTAGTAAACATACTTTCCCCAATTATGTATTTTCACTTACCGTCTAAAGTAGTAAAATCTACAAAATACTGGTGAATGGGTTGCGTCTTCTCCTTTTTTACTCCGAATAAGTCTACATTCTCGACACTTTTGCAAATTAGGCCCTATCTCACAGCAGGAGTCATCCTGTAAAAAGGATTCCCCAGTTTGCTTCAGCTTCTTGACTTTACGCCAATCTTTTAATACTGAACGAGGGATGCCAGCTGTAAAACCAGTAGGAAAGTATTAGCAAGATTATATTCTTTTTAGAAAAGTACACTCCTTGACATAAAATTCAAGTCAATCATACAATTGTGACAGTATATTGTTTTGAAAAGAAGCAAAGAGATTATATATTTCTAGTTACTCATTCATTAATAAGTAAAAAATCCAAAGCAGCACTTTTACCTATTATTCCACTAACCAAATGAACTCTATGTCAGCATACTGGAAATGCAGATATGATTAAGCCTTCTAGCTGACCGAAATCTTTACATCTATTTGTATTTGTGTAATAGCAAACACAAGAATCATTCATTTTATCAGTAAATCTATAGCTAAAAATATAGCCATTCTACACAAAAATTTGGCAAATGTAGGAGGAAGCTCTTTCGAGATCCACAGGAAGAGCCTAAAGACCAAAAGTTAATTCTTTTTACAAACAGACTGGTTTCAACATACTTATGTTTTAAAATACTTCTCCAAGCTAAGTGTGGCTCTTTAAGACTAGTGGTGATTTTATAATACCGATATTTGGGAGAAGGGAAGCTATTTCTCTTAATATGTCGCTCTTATTATAATGCCCTCCATTTGATATCAGTATTGATGGAAGCACTATTTTTTTTAGAAAAATAAAAGGATTTGAAGGAAGGAAAAAAGCCAACATTAACTTGGCTGTCTTTTTTGATAAGAGAGAAAAAGGGCATCACAGAAGAAGTTTAAAGAAAACCAAAAAAAATGCAAGAAAAATTATATCCCGGGGGAGCCAAAAAAACGTACACACATTTTAAGAGATGTTGTCTATGCTCAAGCAGTAGTTTGCCATAATCAGAAGTGTATGGACGATGACGGTAACCACTTTGAGCACCTCTTGTAATTGCACAAGTCAAACGTGACTTGTATTCATCTTTTGTGATTGGTATATATTGAGTACTATGATTAATACAGTTTTTTCCTTTCTTAAAATGTGTATACATTTTTTGGCACCCTCTATATATTGCAGGAAAAATTATATATTTATGTTAATTATACTATAGTCTGCATCGTAGCTCCATCACTTTTATTAACCTGAACTTAACTGCTGAAATAACACTGGCTCAAATAATCAGTCCTCTATAGAGCAGGAAGACTACAAAACATACGTAAATTAAGTTTCCTATTAAATTTTTACAAATATATTAATTTAAAATAAACCTGTATTTATTTTGTTTATCCTATGTTTATTATAATTGTTCACTTTTATAAGTGTTTATACTGCCCATATTAGTGTACCTATACATCAGACATGAGATTTACATAATTTGCTATTTCTGTCATGCTGAAAGAAATCATTGCATTTCCTACCCTTGTGTTTTCTAATCATGCCCATTTTGTGGATCAGAGGCAGAACAACTATTCTGAGACTACATACTTCTTGCAGAAACTTGCAGCAAAACTCGTATTGAGCTCCCACCATCACCTGTCCACAGTGTATACAGTACAATTACAGTAAGATCACACATCTTAAGATAGGAAGGATTGTGTTTAAACTCCAGTATGGCCCATTTAAAATCAGCTCCAGTTATTAAGCACTTCTAGAACTGCTGCCTGGTTCTCTACAAGTTCTCCCCTCTCTGTCTCTGACTTAGGGAAAGGAACCATTTGGCTTAATCCATTACAGAAACACATATGCATATACACACACCAATCATGGAATAAAAATGTTTCCAGAAGGCTTGTGTAAAAGGTTTGTTATTTCCTTTACTGTGTATAAGACAGATTTTTCTTATGGACTGTATAAAAAGTTCAGAGCTTCTAGAAGTTAAGAATGAACAACAAAGATGGTACACTGCTGATAACTTTTTATTTGGCACACTCGCTTCCCATCACTTATTTACATTTTAAAAAAATTCACTACACTAGAATAAACGAAATACAATCTATTTCTATTTTGACTAGGAGACAGCTATTAATATGCTTTTACATTCCAAATAATGGAACAGCTCAGAGAGTATGGATAACCATACCATTGCGAACAATTTCAATAGTATTGTAATATCAGACATTTCAAAGCAAATCTCAATTCTGTGACACAAAATATATACACAAGAGCTTTTTTGTTGTTTTAAAAATGAATAAATGAATTACAAAGACATGAAGACCCAGGTAATATGAAGTTTTTGACATTATAATTTTTGCTTTGGCCAGGCCACAGAAGACTGTAAGGAAATTTCTTTTATAAATTTTACTATGTTTGTATAATAAATAAAACCTCATCTTTCAATTTGATATATCTAATTTATTGGCAACATCTAAAACCTAAAACTTTGAGATTAAGACACTTAGTCAACAAAAAGTACTTAACTCAATGGATATTTTTACTCCCTCTATACTGTAAAAACTTTTCAACCCTTTGTTGTCAATTTACTACCAAATCCTCAAATAGCTGTTCTAGCAACTGAAAACTAGGAAGGAAAAAAAATCAGTAACAAATACATATTAACTTTTAATCTCTGATATGCCATCACTTTGAAAAATATTTCTTGAGATAGAGTATTCAACTGATTACAGTTAAACCACTGGTATTGTGTATCATGGGACTTACAGATATATTTAAATTTGATGGGCAACTTCAGTTCATAAAATAAAAATAATATTAGAAAATTAGTCATGGAAAAGCAGCCAACTTTTAATTATTAGTAACAAAAAGCAGCAGATAGGAAGACATTCCAAAACAGAAGATAAAGCAAAATGTATTATACTTGGCTTTAGAATGTACTAAGAAACACAATTATACGTGCATTTGTGTATATAATTATACTTGTATAATAGTGTATGTAATCATATTAGATTTTCTAAGTGCAGACTTAACTCACTCTTTTTGATTGACTATGACTGGGGCTGATGACAACCCCAATGAACATTAGAAGGATAAAGGTCGTATTTAATCCATGAGGTAGATCATCTACGCAGGTTTTGAAATCATATTTACGTACTCCCAATTTAGAGAACAATAGTACATCAACTCTGCCCATAATTAATAAATGGTATTTAATAGTCACTTAATATTATTTTGAATTTGGGAATAAGTGGGATTTAACATAGCCTCTCTGATGCTGGTACTAAGTAGGGGAGATTTGACTGTAACAACTTGAAAAAAAAGTGCTGATTCCAGTCTTAGGACTCTTTACAGTGGGAACATGCACACCTAATCTCAAAATGAAAACAGAATATGTACTATCATTAAGAGTTAATTTTATACATTTGACTTCATAAAGAGTTTTCTAAGTGTTAAATATTGGAAGGTTCCTATCTTTGTTTCCTGTAAGTTTAACTCAAGTATTTGAATACCCAGCACCAAAGAAATGTTATGTGATGGAAGAGAAACAATTATTGACCACACTAAGCTTAAGAATTCATTGGGAAAGTAAGTAGAAGACATGAGAAGGAAAAGGCAACACTGTATGCAATCTGATACTCAAATAAATGGCAGGTATCCTTCGTTGTCAATCTCCCTCTTTTCCTTTCTTCTGACTATATTTGCATTTCAGTCTCTCAGCCTCTCTCTCTAGTTGAGCTTCTTCCTTCGTTCTTTCACTTCCTGACTGTCCTTTTCTATGATTCCATCCTCCTGTTTTTCTCTCCTTCACTTTGCCTCTGATTTCCACAGGCATGTAGAAAACCTCATTCAGTGAAAAGGCCCAAATAAGAGCCTTCAAGCATCCAAATGTTTGTGAAAGTATTTCTTGAATGTCCACATTGTCACAGATATTTCATATATTGTATGTGGATGGATACACAGTATAGTGAAACTATTAAGTGCTTTCTGCATTGTGCAACATACCTAAAAAGAAATAAGCAAACTGAGAAAAACTACTTCTAGAGTAAAAACATATAGAAACACTTTATAGTGAATACTACTGGCAAATATCACTTATTTGGTCTCACTATAGCCACAAATGAAATGTAATTATCAGTTATGAAACTTATTATGGATGTTCTTGGACAGAAATGGACTCACATACCACAATCACCTCCACCCCCGCTTTTATTTAACTTTAACCCATTAAGGATTGCTTGAATGAGTAGCATTATTAAGTAGAAGGTAATTTCAATAACCTTTCAATTTTGTCATGAGATGAGAGACGGGTGGGATACAGGCCACCTCCACACAACTTTGAAGTAATTCTCTTCTAAACATGTGACTTTAAGTGTATGTGAATAGATTTCTTTTTCAACTAGATCTTGTTATAGGTAAACATGAGAAATCTACTTTTGACGTGACAGCTCTAACTACATTTCTTACAGGTCTTAGAAATGGTCAAAATTTTAAGTAACTACCGTGTTTCCCTAAAAATAAGACCTAGTCAGACAATCAGCTCTAATGCGTCTTTTGGAGCAAAAATTAATATAAGAACCGGTATTATAATAATATAATTATATTATAACATAATAATAATATATTATAATATAATTACATTATATCTAATCTTATATAAAACCGGGTCTTATAGTAAAATAAGGTTGGGTCTTATATTAATTTTTGCTCCAAAAGATGCATTAGAGCTGATTGTCCGGGAAGGCCTTATTTTCGGGGAAACATGGTACTAAATTACACATTGGGTTTCTGCCAATATGAGTGCAAGATAAAACATATTTCTAGAAGCCTCTTAAAAATGGAGGGAGCTACATCTTCTCTCATTTCCTCTTACAGGGTACTTGTGAAATACAGATATGAGGTGAATGAGCACATACATTAAGCTAAGGCATACAAATCAAGTCAAAAGATGCCTTTCAGCTCACTAATCTTTAGAGAACCATGCCATAATTGCCAAGAACATACAGCCTATTTTACCTGAGATAAAAAAATAAATTTACTTACCACTATTACTGCTGCTCTGCAACTTCAATTTACTTTTTTCTTTGGCACTCCTGCTGAGAACCCCATTGGGTTTTAAATCTTCTTCTATTTCACCTTTTCTCTTCTGCAAATCGTTTTGCTTCTTTTTATAAGTTGGCTTAGGTTGCCTTTTAGTCCTTTGCTCTGACTTGCTTTCACTTTCATCGGAGTCTCCACTTTCAGAGCCAGATTCGTAAGTTCTTTTGGCTTTTCTCCTATTGACCTTATTATCATCTTTTACATATTTATCAACTATGATCTTACTATCTACACTATTTTGTATATCATTAGATGTAGAGGCTATTAAATTGACAGAACATGGCTTAATAATTTCTGAAACAGAACTCCCTGAATTTTCCATTTTATTAGTATTTTTATCTTCTTCTGAATGTCTAGTAAGCCAGGCTTTTTTCAGTTTAGTATGGTAGTTTGGTTGACTTGTCTGGGATGCTTGCCCATTTCCTACAGAGTTTGCTTTGTTTATTGTACTACAGACTACAGTGCTATCCAAGAGAAGGGCGGCGGAAGATGTCTGATTTTTCACAGCATTAGGCTCAATCTCACTAACATTACTACTTTTATACTGAGCTGCAGCCAGTGCTGCCTTGTGCTTTTTTAAATGAATAAAATCACTTGTGCCTGAGAACCCAGAGCTGGGCTGAACAGCACTTCCTGTCTTACTACTGGCTGGTGTAACTGGAGCTGTGGTGCTGACCCTGCATTCTTGTGTTTGCGCCACTGAATGACTGACACTTTTTGAAGAGGTACATTCTAAGGATTTAGAGGCCAAAATGGTATTTGATAAAGAGTAAATTATTTCGGAGCCACCCCACCTGGAAACACTGGTGGTAGTGGCAGCAGACGTGAATATATCCATTTTGGTGTTACACAATGTATTTACAGCAGACACAACTGAACTGGGAACACCGCCCTGTGAGACCGCCTGAAAGTTTTTTTCAGATTTTATGTGAGCACTGTCTGAATTCACACTTGGCAGAATGATTCTTCCAGTCTCTCCAGCTTCTGCTGGTTTGATGCAATCTGTTTGATTTGCACCAGTTGAAGATCTTTCACTAACTCGATCTTTGGAAGCTATCGGCATTGCTGGCACACTATCAAGTTTTGTACTAGAAGGTGGACGCACAATGACAGATGCCATAGCAGCCTGTGACTTTCCACTGCTTTTCTCTACATGCCATTCAGCTTTCTCTTTGCTGAGGTTATTATTAGATTTCCACATTTCCGTCACATTCTGTTCAGAAGAACTCTTAAAATTTGCCTGAGAGTCTTTTGGCTCAGGAATTAGAGTCGGAGGCTTTTGTGATTCTTGAACTTTCCCACCAGCATTTACAGGCAACACTGGAGTTAAAGTCGGAGGGGAAAGGCTACTATAGCTGCTTTCCTTTCTTTCCAGGCTGTGATGAATTGGTGGGTGAAATACTGGTGCTCTATGTAAAGCAGGCATACTCCGGAGCATATTTGTAGAAGACACTGTTAAATGGGTAGGACTCCTACAGTCATTTCTGAAGGTTGTTACTGAGTGAGAAGCAATTTGATGGGGGAGATGTTCTGGTATCTTGCCTACTAAACCTTCACTTTCTGGTTGGTGTTTAATCAAAGGTGGAGGTTTGGAAAGAGATGATATAAATGAAGTCAGAGATTGAGGATTAGCTGCTGCTGCAAGGGTATTACTCTGTTTTTCACTGTAAATATTTGAAACTTCTTTGGATGGGTATGACCTTGGTGGTTCGTTGACCACACTATTAGACAATGTAGTGAAGTAGTTACTTTGGGGCAAACTCTGAGGCACTGAGTGCTTCATTTTATAAAGATCTGACACCGAGCATTCTACATCCTTGTCATGTTTGAGGACATGGCTTTTAGGGCTAGAAGATGACGATGCTACTCTGGAATAATTCTCTCTTTCACCCTCAAGCCCCTTGATTTTAGTTGTAAATGGAGCAACGTCAATACTTTCTTGAAGAATTCGACGGTGTTCCTCCTTGTATTTGTTTAATCTCTCCCCAGTCTCCTGGGGTGGTCTCTGTAATTGATTCAACACAGGATCCACAAAATGCCTATGCAAGTGACCATCTTTTCCAGTCTGTGACCTACTTAGATCCAGATCATTTTTTGCTGATGTGGATGAAACAGAACGTAATGGTTCAATAAAAGCTTTCCTTTCCAATTCTCTGTAAAGAAAATACACAAAGGTTTCTGTAATCACTTTTTCTTGTATGATACAAAGATAGCGTCTATGCAGTATCACTCTGTTATGAAAGTAAAATATGACTTTGCATGTACTCTAATATTATCAAATAAATCAGAAGGTCTATCAAAACAGAAAGAGTACTACTTATTTAAAGCTTAGTTTTAAGACATTTATTAACATAAAATCACCTACTTAAAAAGTGAATTAATAAAAACTATAAAAGACAAGGTATTTGTAAGTTTTAAGCATTGGGGAACTTACTCTTTATGGTGATCTACTAAACTTTTTGTCAATGGTGGGCTGGAATGCGCTGTAATTTTAAGAGGTCGATGAGGCTCTGCACTGGAAGGTCTGACAGGAATGTGACTAAGTAATCCAATACCATCCGCTGAGGTCACAGGGGTGGGTTGGTGTAACCAAGGGCTGGGAGAATTCTATTAAAAAACATACAACAAATCAGATTTCAGTTGCTAGAAAAAGCTAAACACAATATCACAGCAGGACTTTAATAAGAATATTTATGACGCATGTGACTTTCTCTAAATGCATCTTATGAGAAATATTCCGAAAAATAAGTAACCAACATAATTATATGGATATTTCCACATGATGTCAAAAATTAATCAGCATTAAATTAATAATTCCCAGAAATTATTTATTTTACAGAATGCAGATCTTGAAATCATTGCCTTTAATGTGTAAATGATTAGAGAATATAGCTTATAAGATTTCCTGAGATTCTACCATCAAAAGGACATTGTGTTGTTAATAGAAAATAAAACTTGTTATTCCTAAAATACATTTCCCCAGAAACAGAAATTATAATCAAGTTCATTTACCAATTTTTGCTGTCAAAAGAATAAACTTTTTCAATGTAACCATTTACTTAGAATTGGCAAAAAATTACATTTTCATGACCCAACTGTACTCCATTTCACTATAAGCTATAAATATTGGTAGGCCAGTAAACCTTGAGGTGTGGAGGTACAGCAAAATTATTAAAATCTCTTTTGTATATATCAATATGCTGCCTTTCTCATACTGAATATGACACTGATCTCTACATTGAGAGTCTCAACTATCTAAATATATGCTCAGAAATTGTTTTTGTACTGTGACTCATTGACACTTTTCCAGAACATCATCTGTTGAGTCAAGTTATTGGGAAAATAGAATCCTTTGATTTTCACAAAGGGAATAAATTTTGCATCTCAAAATGATAATGCAAAAGCAATATGATATCACACCAAAGATATGCTGTTGTCAAATGGCTTAGATTAAAAAATACATTATAAATATAGTCAATAATGTTGTAACAACTATATATAGTGCCAGGTGGGTACGAGACTAATCAGGGGGATCATCACATAAATTATACAAACGTCAAACCATTATGTTGTACATGTGAAACTAATATAAAATAATATTGAATGTCAACTGTAACTGAAAAAAAGAAATAATTAAAAATAACAAAGACTTCTAAATAAATAAATTAAAAATACATTATAAACCTCACGAGAAAAATATATATATACATGCACACAAGGATTCAAATGTTTGAAAGGCCTCAATTCTACAAGATCCAGAAACCTTAATTTGCAAGCAATTACGGAAACGATGAAAGTTTTTGACTATAAAATAACATTATTTCCTAATTGTTTCTTCACTTTAACTCATACTAGGGTTAAGACATCTTCACTTTTGCTCAAAGTGTTTTATATAACAAATGAAAATCTGATATGCTTGTTTTTAACAAGTTTATGCCCAGTTAATAAAACATTATTATAAACATGGAGGCTAATTCCAGTAGACATACTAAGAGAGGATCCTACCCAAGCCATTCCTAAGTTACTTAGATCTGTTTTCCAAGGTTTGGAAGTTATGGAAAAAGACTCAAAAATATCTGCCAGCTCTTGGCTCCCGTGTGTTCCTCTCGCCTGCCTTTGTCCACCATCAGCTGTAGCTACATTCATGACACGTGAGAATGAAAGGTTAGAGTAAAAATGTGGGTGCACTGAGCGCTTGGGTCATCAGAGCTGCTTTCAGTTCTGACAAAGGATATTGAAATGATTAATGACTCTTCATTGACTTCAACTACATAATGTACACATTCTAGTAAGATTCCACCTACTATAAGTTCAATGGCACCATCAAGAATGGAAATGGGAAGCTTATGATCAATGCATAATTGATCAGAATTATGATCAAGCATAATTCTCCTAGAATTGAGATTCTATCAACATCAAATGTGGGTGAAGAATAAATTGTGGAGTTCAATGGTGACTTCATTAAAGGCCAAAGCTCATATGACAGTGGAGCCAAAAGGAGTTGATGGTTGTAATGGGAATAATCCATAAGAAATATCCTTCAAAATTGTTATAACTCTATCTTGCACCACTAACCTTGATGCTCCTCACCACTAAGGTCAACAATCACAATTTGAGAATCAAGGAAGGACCCATAACCACCGTCTATATGTCATCATTGCTGCCCAATATAACAGCTCCTCTGACAAACTTTTGGGAACACAAACCTTGCATCTACTGGCACTAACATGGCTCTATGTCAGCAGTATTATCCCTGAGGCAAATAAGGTTACTAACATTGTCTTCCACACTGCCATTCCCAATGTATCTATTGCGGATCTTGCTCAACTTGACAAAGGTGTCAAAAATACCTATGTACACTGCAGTGTTATTCACAATCTCCAAGAGGTACAAGTAACCAAAAGTCAATGGATAAATAATGTATAAAGAAAATCTGGTATATACATACAATGGAATTATTAACAGAGCTTAAAAAAAAGGAAATCCTGTTATATGCTCCAACACAGATTAACTTTGAGGACATTATGCTATGTGAAAACAGTCACAAAAGGACAAATACTGCATGGTTCCACTCAAACGAAGTATTTAAAGCAGTCAGAGTCATAGAAACAGAAAGCAGAAACATAATTGCCAAGGACTTGGGGGGGGTGGGAATTAATATTTAGAGGGTATAAAGTTTCAATTTTGCAAGATGAAAAAGTTCTAAAGATCTGTTGCACAGAATATGAATAACTTAACAGTACTGTACACTTAAAAATAGTTAGGATGGTAAATTTAATCTTAAGTGTTTTTTCACCATAGCGTAAGTAGGTAGGTAGGTAGAGAGATCGAGTTAAAAAAGACTGGGAGATTCTTGAAGAGCATCCTGGGCTGCCCCAAGGACTAAATTGTCTCCTGAAGTTTAACAGGGACACCCATTCTCCCATTTTTTATATTGGCGTTGGAAATGCCCTCAACAATTCCTTAATATGAAATGTGGCCACAGAAGCCACATTGCCCATGAAGGAATAAGAGACCTATACCACCACCTTCAGCAATACTCCGTCATGTAGAGAGAATCTAAAGCCTCAATTTTACTCCCAAATATTGGGACCTTCTAAGCTTGGCATCCTTAAGAGAACAAGGACATTAGAGAGTCATAGCTTGTAATTTACCATCAACATAATATATCTAGCTGGGAAATATAATAATTTGTCTTTTAAGAATAATTTAATATAGCAAAAGCCTTATAATTTTATATAAATTTTAATCCAGAAACTTTACTTCTAGGAATTTAACTGAGCAAAACAATGATAGATACCTACCATAATTAGTTATGAAGATACTCATTCTTCATAATACATATATCAGAACAATCTAAGAAATTTTACTTCTTAAATTGGCTTATAAAAAAATAAACAGGCTTTTCTGAGATTTCAGCTTCCACGGTTCAAAAAGTTACTAAGTATTAAAAGTTTCAGTATAATTTGAAAAAATAACTGAAAAATTTAACATTTTATGAAATCTAAAATATTAATGGATATTGAAAAAGTATTTGTACATGTGATTAATATATACATGGCAAACTACAGTGTAACTTACCCTCCTTAATGAAGATTCAGCATTAACTGCATTTTCTGGGTGAACCCACTTAGAAGAAGGTAAACCAAGTCCTGAGTATGCATGTGTTCCATTTGGATATTGCCAAATAATTGGATAAAGACCAAGCTGATTATATGAAGCAGAAGGATGGGCTTGTCCAAGAAGATGAGGTGACTGGTGCTGTAACAATTGTTGCTGTTGCTGGTGTGCTAGTGCTAAGTGGCTCAAGCTGCTGGCATGAGCAGTCTCTAGTCGTGGGTGGCCACCAAGTAAGGAGGCAGCAGGCACTCCAGGTAACACAGTAGGAAGTAAATGAGGGTGATGAACAGAATGGTGTGGACCACTAGTCAGGGCGTGAGTGTTAATGGTAGGCAATGGAGTTTGACTAGATGATCCAGCCAATAGGTGGGGTGCAGGAGTTAAGGCTGGGTGATGGGTACTTGGATTTATACAGGTTCTATGGGATGAAGAATGAAGAGGAAAAGGATGCTGGTTTAAGAAAGGTGAAATGTGATTAGCTCCTGTTTCTGACCCAATAAGTGCAGGATCTCTGTAAACTGTGAAATGCTCGTTTTTATCAATGATAAGAGGGCTCTTGGTAGTTTCCAATGTACTGCCCCGAGTAGGAACTGGATGAAAACTGCATCTTGATAACTCATGTTCTATCTTATTTGCCAGTCTTCTTTCACCAGCAGATTGACTGTTCAAGTAAGTGGCTTTAGACTTTACGGAGTCAGGAGAATGGGTGATTTTAGGTTTAACAACTTCAGGTGAGGGATTGGATTTTGTCTTGTGAGCATCTACTGAAGTATTAAGTTTAGACTTTATAGTCTCTGGAGGGGGACTTCGTTTACACAGCTTATCTTCTGTCACAGAAACTGCACTTAGAGAAGACGTGTAAGAGACATACTGATTTTTTTCTTTTTCCATATTCAGATGATCATTTCCTGAAGAAGTATTCCTAACATTTGATTGGGTTAAATCTACTTTAACTACATCACTGACCCAGCTGGGGTCAGAATCTTGTTTTGCTGTTTCTAAATATTTTGCATTTGCAACTGAATGTTTTGAATCACTAATGTTAGGATCCATTTTCTGAAGTGTCTGAAGGCCAAAGGTACTTGAGTTTTCCTGAGCCACTTTTTCGGAATTAGTGTCATTAGTAATATCAATAACACATTTTGGTGTGGGTGGTCTGGATACAAACTTCTCCTTCGACAATAATTCCACTGTATGCGTTTTTTCCATATTGCATTCCTTAAGTAAATCATTAGGATGATGATCAGAAAGTGTGGCCTGTTCTAATGAATGGACAGTCATTTTTTCTTGAAGGTGCGAGTCAACAGACTTCTGCTTCTCTGCTTCATGTTTTTTATCTTCTTGTATTTGATCCCAGGGAGGCTGGCTATCTATTAGTTTCTCCTCTCCTGTCTTCTCATTATTCTGGGATTTTCCTTCTTCTCCATTTATCTTTGACGTGTTTTTATTTTTCAACTCACTTTCTGGCTTCTGCTCTGAGGAATTATTTATTATTCTCTTATTTGAATTTTCTGAGTCACTGCTCTCGGAAAAGTCTGAAACATTGTCAGTTCGTAGTCTTTTCATATTTAGTTTCTTTTCATCCTCATCAGGTTTCCTTCTTTTGTTTATCAACTGCTTGTTTTTACCTTTAGGATTTTCTGTAAGATTAAAAAAAAAAAAGAAACAATTTTATTTTTCACATCAATATTAAAATGTTTATTTTAAAATTAAATTTAAAAAAATTTTTTTTTTGTTCTCAGTCTGTTAAAAAAGTGGGTCTTACCTCCTCGTACTATATAATCATACTTTTCCTCCTTCATTTTCTCTTCATCTGGTATACTGCTATCTGAGCCCTTCCTCTTATTTGGACGGCTATTTCTTTGTTGCTGGTGTGTATTCTGTTTTGGTACAGCAGCTTGGGAGTTCATTGCTGGTCTGGGACTATTTGCTTGGGCACGTGTATAATGACCCTAAAAATAACCAATTAATGATTTGTTTATTAACTGATCCTAAGCAAATTAAGGATAAAATTTTTGTAATAATCTAGAAGTAACAACATACATACGTGAACAGCGTTGCTATTTTGACTGGCACGAGACCTTCGCCGTGATGTAATGCCAATATTTTCACCTTTTAACAAAGAGTGAACAACATCATCTAGAAAGGTCATTTGAACCATAGAAGGATCGACATTCTGTGGTTCTAGTACCTAATCCCAATACAAAACAAGAACAAAAATTAAATCCAATCAGCCAGCCAATGTGATATTAGATACATATTCTTTGCAGAATAGAAATGTCTAGAAATCAGTTTGGTATCTTTAATTTATTAGATGCTACCATATTTACAATATATCACGTTTAATCACTGAAGATAAAATTATAACCTTCTGAAATCTATTGCAAATAGAGCTTGAAAAACAAGGGTAAGAATTACTGAGGAGCATAACACCAAGTCATAAGATGCATTTTAAAAATAGGAAATAGTTTTCAAAAAACAGCTATAAATTACAACTAAAAAGGTAGAGCTTAGGAAGAACAAAAGGACAAAAACTGTGTAAATGAATAATACTAAAACAATTTTTAAAGACAGGTTAAAGAAAGACCTATTTTAAAAACTAAAGACAATTTTGTGCTTCACTGAGAGGTGAAAATGTTACCTATTTAGGAAAAAAAATCAAATACTATTAAACAATGTACTTAGCATTCTGACTAAAATTTTAATGAAAGGATTTATATTGCTTATCAAGGGGCTCTCATTTATTGAGATTTCTTCCACAGTCCACACAGGTAAAAGGGTGTAAACACCTTCCCCACCCCCCCCCCAGGAAAATAAACTGCAGGTTTAAAAGATTTGAAATCAAGACTTTGAGACTGTTATTTAAAACTCCATATGAAATCTGTATCCGTCACACTAACCATAAACTTAGAGAAGCATACCAACTCTGAAATTTGATGTAAAAAGAGTTATAGTGTGCATTGAAGTTTTCATTAGTCAAAAGAAAATATTTGAGAAATATTTTTATTCCTGGAGAGACAGAAAAGCTGACTCTAAGGAAGAAAATTTTAGCTGACCTAAGGATTTTTAGAAAAGAAGTAATCAATTAAAAGAGTTTGATATCTCTATTTCAGGGAGTGATTTATCAGTGTTGAAATAAATTTAGCATCATTATCTCTCAAAGACCTCTACACAACATCAATATATTTAAACTTATTAGGTTTACATGCTAAAAAAACACAGAGATGAAAATTATTTGGTACCAATCTGTTGATCCATTTTTGGGGGGCTCAGAGAATATTTGAATTGTAAATATATTTTTCCAAAAGTATTAGTTGGACTGCTTACCTGATCATTCATAACGATCATGGTGCGAGTGAAGAGATCATGATGAGTAATTATGCCAGTAAACCACTGGGTGGCAGAGTCTTGTCTATATACTCTCACTCTATATCCATTTAAGGAATAAGGACCTTAAAAAAACAAAACAAAACAAAACACATGAAATAGGGACACCTTGGAGACCTTTTCATTTAAAAACTACCTTTTAGGAGAAACTATGTTATAGATGAGTAATATACTCAAGTACCAGTTTTCAAAAAAGTATTATTAGAAAACAAGTGAGTATATATTAGAGCCAGATCATTCTGAAGTTATCATTAAACACACTACTAGACACAAATACTTCATAACTCAATGGACATAAAGTACATTATGTCAGAAATAATATTTATGGGATCATGACTTAATAACACAACTATACAAAATGTAATATTACGGTGGTCTAGAAAGTAGTAAGGTTACAAAGCTACGTAGTAATAAGGTTGGGGTACATGACTACATGGCTGAAATGAAAAGGTAATTTGGAACTTGATGCATGAGTCTTCTAGTTGCCAAACTTTACCATAAGCAACTACTACATTCTGATTCCTCTGTGACAGCTAGGAAAAACTGGCTAAAGTCTTAAAACATGTAGAGATTGTTAAGTGAATTTATAAATATGGCACTAAAATGCTTTATAGAAAAACTATGGTATACTACTTTTGGATTAAATTCATTTTTAAGAAGTATATCTACATACAGATAGCCTTCAGAAAATAGGGAAGGATTAAATAATGAAAGATATATGTCCATATACACATATTCAAATATACCTATTAAAACAAGTCACTCCACAGAAGAGTATAATGGAGCTAAAAATTTCTTCAGTTCAGAGGTGCTAAAATGATGTCAAATACTTGGAAGGTTAACAAGAACTGTGTCTGTGTGTGTGTGTGAACGAGACTAGTGCACCTTAATGATGGTTTTATACAGTAACAATTTACCAAGTGCTTTCAAAATTTACAAGTGCTTATTTAATCTTCTCCATCTCTTAGGTACTGTTTTTCCCTTTCACAAAAATTTAGAAAGTGAAATTGATACGTTAAATAAGTTTTTCAGAGAAAAAACTAGGCCAGAATTTATTTCTCTATTTCTTAGGTTAACGGTCTCTTCCACAGTTATAAGACATCTAACATATTGATTAATGGTTTAATATTTGCCAGTTTTTAAAAAATTTATGCCAACATCAGCCTAAAATATAAGTCAACTAACACATCGGTAGAAAGTATTCCGTATGACCTATAAATTAAATACATTCGTAGCCATAATCAATTATACAAACCCTAATCTTTTCTCACTATGAAAGAATGACTCCAAATTATTTTTTTCTGAATGTAATCTAGAAAAAGTTTATAGAATAACTCCAAATAATGACCAATTTTCAATTCCCATTAGTACACCATCTTGTTAACTGTCTTGTTCTCCCAAAACCAAACACAATTTGGTGTTAGCTTCCCATTAATTCTGCATAAAATGGACAGGAACTATACTGCCTTAATATTTTCACCTCTATGAGTATGGTAAGAAAACAAAAAGTTATTAAAAAATATTAGCCTGGTTTCTTCAATAAATAAACTGTAAGGAAAGGAAGGGGGAAAAAAAAAAGACAGGACATATCAACCAATCAGTTTGTAGATATTTTTTAGATCCCCTTATTTATCAATCAATCAATCAATCAATCAATCCCATTAAAAGTCATATAAGACATTTGCGAGAACAATGGAAATTTGAGTATCTAGTATTTAATATTAAGGAACTATTAATTTTTTGGCACAATAATATTATGGTGGCTTTAAAAATGGATAGAATGTGGCAATGTCTGAAATTTGATAAAAGTAAATGAGAATGGATGTGAAAGGATTCACCAAGGTTTTATAGTTTTGGGGGCTCAGAGATAGGCACATGGAAGTTCATTGAAATATTTTATTTCTGTGTATGTTTCAAATTCTCCATATTAAATGTTTAAAAATATTTACCCTAAGAATTTAATAAGCGTATGATTTGCTGCTATAAATACCCATAGAAAGCAAAAGAGTCACAATTTTGGGATTATCTCTATTAATGCTTAAATGGCATGAAGTTGAGGGATAAGATAAATATGGGAATTTAACAAAATTCCTTTTTATAAACATTTAACAGAATAGCATATTCACGCCATATAGTCCAGTTTCAATTCAATTTCACAAAAAGCTTAATTACACTTACATAATGATTTTACTGACCAAAAAAGCAATCATTAAGAATTATAAAACCTCACTGCTTTGAAAGTCAGATGTTGTAGACAAACTTGTAACTTAAAAAAAAGGGGGGGGGGGTTAGTCTAGTATACTAGTATTGTGGTTATCACTGGAAGAAGGCAAACTGAAACAGGCCACTTTTATCAGATACCAACAGCATTCTTCAAAGGAAACCAATTGTGGCTTTAGGCAACCCTCTACTGCAAACAATGCTTCCTTTTCCAGGAAGGACACACCTAAAGTATTCTGTAAATATGGAAATTTTCCTATCAACAAAACATCTGTGTGCTTATAATTTCATGCCAGGCAGTTCGCTCAAATTTGTTAATAAACTGATTAAGTTACCAACTTTCTATTGAAATTATGATTTTTGCTATTATTTCCCCTGGTCTGTATACAGCTCAAGATATTAGACTGGGCTTTATATTTATATTGCACATAATTGTACAACAAAAACCAAACATGAGAAGCTGCCCAGTTCCAAAAAATTACCAATAATAACGCTTAACTGAAAAATAGTTACCTTGCATAAAAATCTCCTGAACCTTTTGTTCCTTTATCCAGACTTTCACTTCTTCCTGAAGTTGTGGATTGTCCCTGAGAACTGGGTTTAGACTGTCTATGTCGTCCTAGAATTACAGATTAAAAGGAAGGTTCATGTTATGCTGTCGTAACATTAAGATTAATGATTTTCCCTCCTATATGTTCTAAGGACTGAAGAAAATTTCTTGATCTAAATGTATGCAAAAACACAAATTCATAAGTTATAGTTCATTAGCAATTACATAACGGAGAACAAGAAATTAATCCAGGATAAAATTTGATCCTTGACAAATGTCCTAAAGGCAAAATTTAACATTTACTTATTTCTAACTTCAAGTATGATCATATACAAGTTACCATTTTAAAAGGTTTCACTGTTAGAAGCAATATACAAACCAAAAGGCATCAGGTCATCTAAGGTGGGTAGGAAAAGAATCAGGTTGAACATTTTAGTGACAATACAAGTATACATAGATGAGTTACCCTCTTCTCAAAATGCCTAAACGTTAGTTTTAAATGACACAAGTCATTATTCCACTACTTTGATTTAAATGTCATTAGTTCTGTTCTACTCAAACTCATCTGACCAGTAACTCCACTGCTAAAAGTTTTATATTTTCAAGCCAGTGTCAAAGAATCCAGGCAATTAAAATTACATTATTGATGGTATTATCCTCGTAACAGGGTGGATCTAGACACAGAAACAACGGGTTCTCTCCTTGGAGATGTGAATCACACAGTCACATGGTTTCCCACAATCTGCTGGTCCCCCGCTAGACTCTTTGACATTCTGTTCTCTCTCTCTCTCTCTCTCTCTCTCTCTCTCTCTCTCTCTCTCTCTCTCTCTCTCTCTCTCAAAGTACCTCTGCTGCTCCTGAATTTGAGATCAGCGCAGGAGCCCTAGAGTAGAGCTGGGAAGAACAACAAAGCAGCACTGTCAATTGGCGGCCCTTTTAAAAGTGGACTGGCAGATCATGGAAACCAGTGAATAGAAAGGAGCTAAATGAAGAAAACTGTATCTGGTGAATAAAAATAATTTGGGAGTTTGGAAAAGCCAAAAGTGGATATAGAGCACAACGAAGGAACCCTAATCAAACATGTCATACTTCACTCTTCTGCTCCAAAATTAATCTTAAGTGAAGCTTTTCCTTCTCATCTCATCACTGCTTTCAGGACTACTCTGTATTTTTAATATTGTGGTAGATACTCTGATACTTCATTTGTAACTAGAGAATACTAACTCAAGGTGAAATGAAAGACTTTAAAGTTATCAACTATGTTTCTCGTAAAAGATGTAGACAGAAATGCTACGTTACAGCAGATGGAAATACTAGAGTGAAAAAGTGTCATACAAAAAGGTAGATAAACTGTCATAAAAAAAAATGCCCATGACATGTCTTCCTTTTTGTAAAGAAACTTTCTAGCAATCCCTTTTTTGCACCCCATCTCCCTTTAATAATATACTGCACACAGGTAACCTCATAATTTTAGGAATAGAAAGTACCATGGAAAGTTCATATTCTAACTCTCTTGATGCACAGCCGGTGACAGTCTAGTTCTAAGACAGACAAACAGGAAAATCTCTCCGTCCCAAGGATAACCATTACCATTTCCAGACAGCGCTGACAGCTACCAAGTTCTCTTAAAATCTTTAACTTCTATATACAGATCCAAGTTTAACTCCTTGGAGTCAAACACAAGCCTAATTGCTTTCCTACCTGAAGTTCTTCAAACATTTGGATTCTGGTTTTATGTTTCTGCAGACCTGAGTCTTTTTTGGTCTAAACACCCACCTTTATTACAATTTGTTCTTCTCACTGTTATTTTAGACATTTAACTGGCAAGATGATGTGTCTTCATCGAAAAAACCCCCAGTCACATGGGTGTCAGTCACTGCTAACTTATACGAAGTTTACTATGGTGGTCTATCACTCCCAAGCCTTTATATACATATTTTTTGGGGGGGATGGGGGTGGGGTGGGGAAGATGAGGTATAAACTGCTATTAAAGCAGCACTGCCAATACTTGTAGAAAGGTACAGGTATGATCTATAATACTAGTTCCCTCTATTGAAATTCCATAGCTTAAAACTGTTAGAAAATTTATTTGTTCAACGTTTATTTATATTTTATTTATTCAACAGGTTAAAATAATGGGCTGTATTTCCAAGAACACTAAAGCATAACCAGTATCTTCTCAACAATGAGCCATTCATTTTATAGAAAAAAAATACCATTTAAATCTGAGTCTATTGAAACGACATGTAATTTCAAATTTCTGTGTATCAATTTCCTCATCTATAAAGCAGTTAATAATATCTACCTCTTTCCATCTTGATGTTTTCATAATAAGATTTTTAAAAATTACCGAAACTAGTTTTCTTAAAACACCCAATTCTGAATTAGCATGGTATTGGGTGACATGAATTACTAAATTAAAACCCATGGAAATTATCCCAACACACTACCTGGTTATGATAGTCATATTGTTGCTGAAGTCCTCCTATATGTATATAGTGTTCTGAAAGTTATAGGTATTTCTATTAAGTTGCAGTCATTCCCATTGTGAGCCTTTTACAGAGGCTCACAAAATGATAAAGGATCAGATTTGTAAGAGTTGCTAACCAGTAGCCAAATGAAGGCTTTTTCCCCTATTTATTGACGTGATGAAAGTGTTAAAAATCAGGTAAAAAGTTATAAGGCAGACTCACAGAGATGAGAAACTAAGGATATGTGATATTCACTAACTTTCTGAATGCAACTGACTAATGAACTTCAACTGTGCCTCGAGTTTGAGATTAAAAAATAACTGCATAGTACTTAACTTTTCAGCAACTGTAGTACTTACACAGATAATTTTTATATTGAATATCTAAAATAATATATATTCTTTACCCAAACAAATCACTAAGATAGCAAATAAATAACATCCTGTATTGACTAGCCTCTTCTCCATACACTGTATCCAATATGTTACACTGCTAGTTACAACCTCCAGCAAAAGGAGGTTGTAAATTGTAAATGACTAATAGGAAAAAATCAGTTCACCAAGATCTACTTTACTGGAAACTCTATAGAAAACATGGAAAAGTTCTAATAAACAGTGCCTTGAATGAAATTATGGGCCATACTGTTCACTTGTGTGCTGTTTCTCCCTTTGCAAAAAAGAGGGTTAGCTCTAGATCAGGGGTGTCCAAACTTTTTTCAACGTTTTTTACCAAGGGCCATATGAGGTAAAATAAACAGCCGGGCCACTCACTCGAGGTGAATTTCGTATTGCCTCACCTGGTTTATTTAAGTAAACTAAATATATTTTTGGAATTTGCTGCGGGCCAATTAAAAATGGATTGCGTGCTGCAGTTGGCCTGTGGGCCGCAGTTTGGACACCCTGCTCTAGAGGAACATTAGTGGTGCACCTTAATATAAATAACAACAAAGACAATAGCTAACATGATTGTGCATTTGCTAAGGCAGAACCATGCTGAGTGCTTTCCCTATGTTATTCATTTTTGTAACAATATTGTGAGGCTGAAATTATTATACCTTTTAAATGTTACACCCAGGGAGGGTCCGTAGTTATAGTCAGGATGTGATGGAGAGACTATTTGAATCTAGTTCTGTGACTCTAGAGCTCAGGCTCTTTTTCCCCTTACTCTCTTTTTCTCTTAAACTAGTACACTCAAAAATAATGAGTAATACATTATCACTGTATTTCAAAAAAAATTTTTTAATTAAAGTTTATTGGGGTGACAATTGTTAGTGAAGTTACATAGATTTCAGGTGTACAGTTCTGTAATACATCATCTATAATGTATTTCAAAATTTGACAAATTTCTTCACATTATATGTAAGAGGTGAAAAGTAACTATCTTTAAAAAAAAAGTATCTTATGAAGTCTGAATGGGTCAAAAGCAAAGACTCAAACAACACCAGGTGGACGTTATCTTTCTGTAATCTCACATTGGTTATGTGAAATTCTATATGTAGCAATAGTCTAACACTCACTCATCATGCAATCTTATTATCAGAAAGCGTAAAAAAGAAGATAATTGCTTTGGCAAAGTGACTTATTCGTTACCTCCCAATTCCCAAATGCTATACATTTCTAAGTAAACATTGCCCTGAATTACTATTTGAGATGATCAAATTAGAGATTTTTTTTTTCATGTTTACAGAAGAATATGATGGAATTTAAAAGGAAAAGAGCATTCCTTAAAACATAAAAGTTAAAATCAGGTTGGAATCTGTACTTTGACAGTGGAACTACTGCATAATCTAATTTTAAGTGATTCTCTACTTCATCCTTAATCACAGGGGGGAAAAAAATTACAATAGTATGTATTAAAAGATCACAGCACTAAAACATTCACATATGCCTCACTAGGTTTAATAATAACAATATTATGACAGTGTTCAAAACATACGTAACCATCATCATAACAAAATTCTCCTTACTAGTTCAACAAATATTTTATGTCACACATACTATGGATTTAACTACTGACAAGCGTCAGCAGAGGCATGAGTTAGGTAATAATATACTAGTTGTGGGGGCGGCTGGATAGCTCAGTTGGTTAAAGTGCGGTGCTCTTAACAAGGTTGCTGGTTTGATCCCCACATGGGCCACTGTGAGCCGTGCCCTCCACAACTAGATTGAAACAACCTGACTTGGAGCTGACAGTTCCTGAAAAAACACACTTAAAAAATAAATAAGTTTCAAAAAAATAATATACTAGTTGTTAGTTTCTATGTAGGTCACTGAGCTAATAGGCTTAATAATTGTAAGAGATAGATCGCTCTCAAGTCCTACCTGATGTCTAGAATAGCACTTTCATTTCAGGATAGAAGAACTATCCCAAACTGGAGTAGCTTTTCTCCGTTTGGACAATTTCTGATAGAGAATGACCCAATACCTGCTTTCAAATTGATACTGATAGCTTAGTAATGGAATTATTTCTTTCCCCTGCAATAAGCTCTTGACCTTTGTGGTGACATCTTAAATCCCACTATATAAACTCACCCATAAAAACCATACTTGAATGTATTTTACAACAGTTACCATTAAAAAAACTATCTGTATCTTGAATGTTAGGTTAGATCATTGAACATGCTTTGCTACACCGTTTTGCCACAGTCATAATTTAAGTTCATGCTTCAGCAAAATTACAAATGATTGCTTTTCCTTTGATCCGTGGAGTTGCTAGCTAACAGTTAAAAACATGAATATTAAAGTCTACCTAGGTCAAGAGTGATACCAATTGCTATCATACCAATTTTTGTATTAATTATAAAAGAATCTACTTCACTGATAAGGATTTACTGGCGCAGGAAACTAAGTTTCAAAGATACTACAGCCGTCTTCAAAAAGCACAACTGTCTAAATCATCTTCAGTTTTAATCAAATGCCGCTACCACTGATGGCTTCCATATATTTTCATGATTTAAAGCAAGGATTAGCTTAAACTCATTCTATAAAGGGCAGAGTAAGTAAGTTAGTCTTTGTGGGTCATACCATCTGTTACAACTACTCAACTGGTATTATAGCACCAAAAGCAGCCAACCAATACATAAACGAATGAACATGGTTATGTTCCAGTACAATATATTTATTGGCATTATATATGACATTTGAATGTCACAGGATGTTCAGGTGTCATGTCTTATGGTTCCTCTTTTAAGTTTTTTTCAACCATTTAAAAATTAAAAGCCCTTATAAAAAACAAGAGGCAGGATGGATTTGGCCTGTGGTTGTAGTTTGCTTACCACCCATGATTTAAAACAAAAACAAATAAACTACAGGTATGAAGCAAGATTAAAAACTCTAATGCAATGCAATTTGATAGCAAATTACTACAAATTCTATTTCCATAAATGGCTGAATTATATATATTTATGAGCACAGGAAAAGAAGTCAATTACCAAATCCATTTCATTTAATAATTAAAGAAAAAGTATTTTAAGATAATTTTTTAAGGCTTTCACAAGTAAATGAGTTTCCCCAATAGATTCTTGTGCTATGTTTAGCCTTCCAAATATAATAAGGTACTTGATTGTAGCATGAAAAAATTACCCATTTTGAAAGATAAGATTTACACTTTTAATGTCAATGAGAATTATACTCATTTTATACAAAAGTTGGTAGCATCCACTTCTCTGAACTCCATAGTAGGGTACAAATAGGTACATGTATTGAAAACAGGAAATTTTCTAAAATTAGTGTTCCAACATTAATCCTATGGTTCACATATCTGATTTATTAAGAACACCAGATAAATTTTTAAACTTCTCTCTATATATAATTTTTAAAAAGATGCATTTTGAAGTTTCGTATAATTAATAGATAATTAAGTTCTACATATGTATAATTTCAAAATTCCTAGTTGATGTTGGTTAATTCAGAAGCCTACAATCCAGACTATGATTTAACCAAAGCAATAGAATTCGTTCCTCTTTTGTCTAATAAAGAAAGTAATGTGACACATGCTCATTCCGTCTAAATTATTTACATTCTGAAACCACACAAGAAAAATCTAATTTCTTAATGGAAATTATATAAACAGTAGTCAATACAATAAAATTCTATTTTTACTTAATACTATTAACAAAAATCATTCTAGAGTATGGGAGTGAAAATATTCAGAAAATATGATGATGTTTAGGTGTATTTTTTATTGGTTAAAAATGATTCAGTTGTACAAAGGAAAATAGCAACATCCAACATTTCAATCTTTCGTAATTTTTAAATCTATGAAATATATGGTTTCAAATAATATTCTTAGCATTAGTGTTTCTTTTATTTAGAAACACAAACATAAAAAATAAAGTGATGAATGACCCTGACCCCGCATGAATCTAAATAATGCAATTCCACTCAACAGCTTAAAAAATAATTAGAAGTATTTTAGTATATATTATCCCTTAAAAATATTTCTGTATCTTCATCAGACATTGTGGCCTAAAGGCAGTTGATACCTTTCAGTGTTAAAAGACAGTATCTAGCATGTCAATGGGCACGACATTTTAAGTTTGTCCATGCATAAAATGAAAACATCACCATAATTTCCCCCACATTTTTCATGTTTCCAATATCATCCATTTTCACAACATCATCACTTAAGAACAGAAGAACACATTAAATTATTTAATATCAAGAAGGCTCCACAGACATTATAGGTCCCTAAGGCTAAATATTTTGTCCTTTTCATAAAATGAGAACTACAAATATAATACAATTGGAGCACTGAGTTATATTCACAATGGTGGCTTATAGGATTACATACAAATGAGTTTATACGATTATATAAAATGGTTTATAGGATCATATACAAATTATAAAATCTCTCGTTAGAAGTTGAGATTGAAAACTGAGTATTTTCTCCTTAAGAAAGTAATGTAACTATCTCTGTATGAGGAGATAAAAATCAATGATCTCATTTATACTGTCTCCTAAGGAACACAGATATTAAAAACAAAACAACAAAAAAAAGTGCACAGGAAGATCTAAACAAATACACAGTGACTATATGACCCTCTGAAAAAGAAAATGATTAGAGTTGAAGAGCAAGAAAATGTTAACACTACATCCGGCCACAAAATTGTCTCCAAACACTACTGGGAGAAATAGCAATAATTTTCAAATTATTTTACCTGATATTTTCTGCTACATAAGATTCATGCTTTGTTATTTCTAAAATGTTTTAAACATAATTCTGAATCTATATTGTCAATTTTAGAGACGTGATTCTTCATAACACATTATATGATAAAACCTAGAATTTTCTAGATTTACATCATTGCTAAAATTTTAAGTTTTTGGCAGAATTTTAAATTATTATAATTATTTAGAAACTACTTGATTCTCTGTACATATACCAAACATCAGTCCTTTAGCATCAAGAGTGTTGGAGATTTTATGTATCCACACTAAAAATCAAAAAACTATGCAAAACTTTAATGTACACGAATCAAAATTAAGCAGGTATATGGAATTCACTCACTGTGATCTTTATTTTGTGTGATTTTTTTTTCACCCCCTGAGAACTGACTTCAATGACTGTGGGGACAGAGTCCCAAAGAGCAGTTTCCAGGCTCTTGGCCTCACGTGGGGAGGTGCTGAGTGAATGACCATCAGCTGTGATTGGTTGGCATCAGCTGTAACTGGTTAGCCAATTGGCTACTGATGTAACTGCGGGGCTGCGGTTGATTGGTTGGTTGGTTGGCAGACAGAGAAGTGAATGGTGGACTGCGGATTGTGTGGCTACTACTGCGTGTGCCTACCCCAGCCGCCAGAGAGAATATAGCGGTATGACTCCCCTATCTATGGCTCCGTGGGTGTTTTGGCCTTGCGATATCCTGCGTTCTTATGTGGGGAGCGGGACTAGAGAACCCACAGGCCGCCCTGCATGACAATGACAATTAAGCTTCACTTTTAAAAAAGCAAGCTGTAAAAGCAATGACTTGTTACAAATAGCCTGAGTGGCCTTAGGAAGTTCTTGTGAAACACAATCAAAGGCATTGACTGGTTGTAGAAATCAGGGAGCAAACCTAAATAAAGTCAGCAGTGAATCTAGAAGTGGGGCCTATTCTATGGATTACAGGCCCATAAAACAAGGAGATAGACTATATATCTTTACTTATATATTATACTTATGTATTTATTTACCTTAAAAATATATATTTATTTATATATTATTCTTATATATTTATTTACCTTAAGAACTTACTTTCATTCTTTCTTCTACAGTCTTTTTTCATAGTCTTAACCATACTTTTGTTAATATATTACTATAACATTATCAACTTTCTAGCATATCCCCTTTCTGACATTGCCCTGATTAAAATAACCTACCAATCTTTCTACATTGTTTTATTTACCATACACTTCGATACTAGTTTCAGAAAAGTAATTTTTTGATGTACATGAACGTTAAAAAACTAAAATAAAACAACTATATTTGGCCCTTTGCAATAACATAATTTACCTTTACCTATAAAAAAAGTTAGAAAATGATATTAGTTAATAATTCGTTTCAGAGAATCACTACAGCTAAAACCCTGTACCTTGATCCCAGAGCATTAACCGATAGTACAGAGGATGAGTATTCCATTACCCTCAAAAATCTCCCTGAAGCTTATTGCCTTGCTAAGCAGTCAGCCATTATATATAACCATGCAAATATTTAAGGAATCTCTCCTTGAAACTTCCATTTGGTATTACTTGCCATTATTTATATCATTAATAACTATTATATCATTATATCATTAATAACATTATATCATTAAAATGGAAATGGTTATAATTTAAGAGAAATAGATATATATAATACATATAATACATACACACACACACACACACACACACTGGGGGTGCCAAAAAACGTATACAAGTGGACACTTTGGTCAACGTTGCTCAGCAGTGGTTTGATGTAATCAGAAGTGTCTGAATGCTGATGGTAACCACTTTGAGCATCTCTTGGAATTGCAGAAGTCAAAGGTGACTTGTATTCATCTTTTGTTATTGGTATATATTGAGTATTACAATTTTAATAGTTTTCCTTTCTTAAATTGTGTATACATTTTTTGGCATGCTCTGTATATAAAGATAATGAGAAATTACAAAAGCAGTAAAGTTTCTAGATTTTTCAAAAGCCTCAAGATTTTAATTTTATGTATAGTTATAATTCTGAGTTTCTTTGGATTCCTGATTTCCCATATTTGTACAAACTGAAATAGGATAAGGTACAAACACATTCCTATATTATTTGCATTATATATACATTCATCATTGAATGAATTTCAAAGTTCATTTTCTGTTTAACTTAAAAAAATATTTCCTCTGTTCAAACATCTGGCAATCTCTAATTCTTGACAACTTAAATGTTACTGTAAATGTCATTTAAAGTGAGAAGAAAGGTTCTAACTACAATGATCTCTACTTCCACTGAATATTTTAAATTATTCTCTCTACTAGCTAATTTTGACACATTCTGATTTGGAAAAGTGACTTTGGCCTGAAGGCTTTTACCAAAGTTTATCAATATAAAAGAAAAAATAAAACCAAAACTATATATTTAATGCAATCCCAACTCAGTAAAGGTTACCATAGTTTGTTAATTCTTTATAGCTAAAAATGTGTCCAGTTAATATGTATAAACTAAAATATGCTCAATGGAGCATTATTGTTTTCTCAAACTCTTCAAAGCATATTATAATAACTTGTATTATTTGTCAAATGTATTTTCCCTAGGTATAAGAGTATAATCATTTTCACTCAGACAAAATTACTGCCTGTAACGTAAGTACCGATAAAAATAAAATAAAATAGAACCAAATTTAGACTTCATGTCTAGTAAAGGACACATCTCAAATCACAACAAACATACAAGGCCAACAAAATTTAATGATAAATAAGAGTAATTTAATACAATTTTCTATTACTGTTCTGAGTTTATATCCCAGAATTAAAGTACTTCCCAAAAGAAAATCCACTTATTTAGGTAACTGATACAGCTTTAAATATACTGTATCTTGGCTCAAAAGATCACAAATACAATCACAGTAACATTCCTTATCTTCACTATTTTTCCAACTAGAAAAGAGTAATCCATTTTCATTGAGTGATTACTTTCCTAAATTATTCTAAAGATCTAAAAGCCTCATTTGCAGAGTTCATAAGTATTTACTATGAAACAGACACTGAGCTAAACATTTTACATTCACTACGGTATGTCACTTATTTCTCAAAATAACCTTGTGATGCAAATATTCTTGTCCCCATTTTGTAGAAGAGAAATTGACATATTAGATTTGTCCAGGGTTACATTGATCATAAATAGTGTTGTATGGATTTATTTAAACAAAAGCAGAAGTCTGACTTGCATTTCACATGTTTAAATACCACAATATACTACTACTTCCCTTAATATCTTCTTTCCTTTGCATATCCGTATTTAGTCTGATCTGTAATGAACTGCCCATCCTTCACTGAATATCTGACTAATTGTTTAAGGCTTAGGACAATTTTAAATATTTATACATTTTTTTGAAGTAATTCTACAAAACGTTTTTCTAAGGAAATGCAAAAGGCAGACAAAAATTAACATACAAATATTTACCACAGTATTTATAATTGAGAAAAAAAACAAACACCTAAATGCAAGCCATTGGGGGGTAGAAGATGGTACCTTCCATCTTGGGAATTATTAAAATGACATCAACATAATTTTTAACATGTTAAAAAAGGCTGATGCAAAGTTAAGCTAAAAAAACAAAATAATGAGAGATCAACACACTCCATTTATGTAAAGGGTTGGAGAGTAAATATTTTAGGCTTTGCTGGCAATATTCTACTACTCATCTCTGTCATATTAGCGTAAAAAGGAGCCATAGATAAACACACGAGTATGGACATATTCTCATAAAACTTTATTTATGGACATTAGATTTAAATTTCATATAATTTTAACATGGCATAATATTTTCTCCAACAGCTTAAAAATGTAACATTCTAAGCTTGGAAGCAGTAAAAAAAAAGAAAAAATCAAGCAATGGCTCAGATTTGGCCTATGGGGCTACTGTTTGCTGACAACAGATCTAAATGATCATTAAGTATATATAAAGAAGTAATCACAGACACACACACACACACACACACACACACACACACACACACAAGCCTGGAAGGAAATTGGTCAAATTTTAATGGTAGTTGTCTCGGTGTAGTTTTGGGTAAGTACATATTATTCTTCTCCTTTTAATTTTTCTGTATTCTTTATAAAGTGTTTATGTTAGTGAAATAAGAAAAAATAATTTAAAAAATTTTAAAAAATACAAATTGTTAACTAAATGTTTTCTAAAAGATGAACTTTGGATAATTATTTGCTATAGATATCCACTGTGCTCTTTAAGTCTTGAAGTTACTCCTATCTTCATATCACATTGTATTACAATTTTCTGTCTTTTTCCTTGACTTCACCAAGCATCTTGAGGAGCTTAATTTTTTATTTTTTTATTTCAATTGCCTAGAATTTATTAACCAGGTAATCAATAAGTCAATAAAATTTTACTGGCTGAATCAGGTGATTTTAAAGGTATTATTCAAAAGTACTTTCTTAGCAAAAATAAAATTAGTTCCAAACTGGGAAAAATACTATAATCGTCACCATATATATAATGGTCTTTCATATCTACATCATAAGTACATTCTTATGTACATCATAAGGAGTACCACCCAAATAGATATAGGAGCTAATGGCAAAAAGATGTGTCACAAAAACATGTAAGTGAGAAAAACTCGGGGCGGCCAGTTAGCTCAGTTGGTTAGAGCGCGGTGCTCTTAACAACAAGGTTGCTAGCTGGATCCCCACATGGGCCACTGTGCCCTCCACATGCAGATTGAAATAACTATTTGATTTGGAGCTGATGGGTCCTGGGAAAACACACTTGAATAAATAAAAGTTTAAGAAAAGGAAAATTCTGTAAAGAAAAAGTTCTATCTCACCACTATTAAAGAACCACAAATTTAAATTTAAAATGCATTCCAGTTTTTCGGTTGATCAGATTGGGAAACTTAAAAAATTTATGACACCAGTGTTGGGAGGACAAAAATTAAGGCATACTCAAAAAGCAATTTCACACAACCTATTCTGAAATAATGGGTGTCTCTGTAACTCAAATTAGCACACAGGACTTGGAAAAAATTAAGTGACTAATGTCAGTAAAACACAGAAGTAATGTTTCATATGCCATTTATTTATTTTTTTACTATCTAGTATAAGCAGTTGAATGCTAAATATACAAATAAAGCTGAACACAGTAGTAGACCCAATACCCATCCATTCCACTTTGTTCTTAGTTTAAGGTAACTGTATGCTGTCTTAGAACCTCATATTGATTAGACTGCCCTTATTTTATTTTGCTTTTGACTCCCTAATTCAGCAATCTCAATTCTTCCACAAACATTCGTAGTATCAAATAACCCTCACCTTTTTCTGAAATGTAAAGTACTGTATCTAACTACTTATCTTTTTAAAGTCTACTAGTATTTTTATAGGACTATTATTGTTTATGTTAGTACTCTTGATAAAAATTTGCATGTGCTTTGAACATTCTATTCCAACACTTTCTCAAAATCCTTGTCCTTGTAGAGTGAAATTTTGTAGAATATCAGGCTTTTCATGTATGGCTAGGTACATATCTTAAATACACACTCTTCTGCCCAACAATTAACTTTCAAGGAATCTAAGGAAATAAATGAATAACAAAACAAAATAACGTATGTACAAGAAGAGTATCTTTATGTTTTAAAACAAAAAAACGTTTTAGTAGTTGCTCATATACCCATCAATACGATACAATACAGCCAGTAAAAATGATTACGCAGATACGTTTACTGACATGGAAAAACACTGATGACATAGGGAGAGAAAAACATCACAGAATAGAGTGATGTATTTCATATTAATACTAATTTCCTTTGTTATACATTAAAGTTCCATCGGAAGAAACTTAGTTTCAATAAGAAATACAATATAATCTCATATTTAAGTACAATGAATATATATATATATATATATATATATATATATATATATATACACATTCCATAGAAACTTAGGTAGCTTAAAAATTATTGATAAACTTAAAAATACTCTCTGCATTCTTTTCATATCTTTATACCAACTTCTTAGATAATTTTATTAAAATCAGTAAGAATAAACTGAACATGTTGCTACTTAAAATTTTCGTTACTAAAAAAAAGTTAAAGGGTTACAAAAAGAATGGGTTATTTAATGGAATTCTATTAACATGTCATTGATTATACCAAGTCTGATTCAACTGAATGTTTAAAACTGCTATTTATAAAAATAAAATCCTTTAATTCTATCATACATTTATTGATAAACATTAGGTCATAAACCTCAAATTTCACTGAAGAGGAAGAAATACTTTTTTTCACTAACTGAGAGACTATGGTACAAATAATAAACATTTTACTATGCATTTGATGGTAAAATTTTGAGGAAAAGACTACCGCACACACGCAAGTAACTGAATTTTTGAAGTGTAATTTAGAAAAGCACCATGAAAACAAATTAGATCATATTTTATATTCTTTGTAAAAAACCTGATCTGGCATTTCAGATGTTGTACTAGAAGATTAAATGCCTATTTTTGTAAGTGTTTTGCCAATACAGCAATTTAAGAAAACCAATGCGGTAAACACAAAACCAAACTTCATCAGTTCCCAATTATTCACAGAAAAATTACTTATTTTATGTATCCTGGACCAACTGCCCCTTCATTCTACAAAGCTCATCTTTATATTGCCACCCCTGAAAAAAGTACTTTTAATACTGAGGATTTGCAACTTAACAGATTTAACCGAAATGAAGCCAATATGATGAAAGTCTTATCTGCTAGCCCTCAAAACAATACAAAACTAAAATTGAAAGGCTTTGGATTGTTGTTGGCATTACAACTCTTCCATTATCCTAGATGAGTAGTATCCTTAGATTTCAACACGTAGCTTAAACATACCCTAAATTAACTGTATGATTTATGGAGCAAATCTATTTTCAGCCTTTAAAAAATATCTACTTAAGAGTAAGCATATTTATTTACTCGTCAGAGTAAACAAAACTTTAACAATAAAAATTTTTAACTGACAGAAGAGAAGCACTTTCCCGTATGTTAACCTTATTTAAGCCTAAAAACACCTTTGCTAGTTTGATATTAGTCTCTCTACTTTACAGATGAGGAAACGTTCAAAGATTAGGTAATTTACCCTCAATCACATGGCTGGAAAGCCTAATGTCAAAGCCCTTCCCATATACCTTTTACTAATCCAAGCACTTGCAGAATCAAAATACTCTGCTGGGTATTCAATAATTATGATAACAGTAAAATGATCACATAAAATGAAAGGAAACTCAAATTATTTTGTTATTTTAAAATATAGAAAATGTTTACTAAATTAAAATAAGTTCACAGGAATGTGGTATTCCAAGATTTAGAATGAATATCATAAAACACCAGATTATATAATTTATCAGATATAATTTATCAAATCATCAAAAGGACTTTGGAATAGGACACACTATATTAATAGACATACCTTATTACATCAAATAATAACAGAAGAATTACATTATCTTGCTTTATTATTTCAGTTATATCAAGGTTAAATGAAAAACTAACCAGATTATTTTTACTGTGTTAATTAAAAATAATTACCATTTGGGTTTTTCTGTTAATCTCCCAAGTGAAATCAACCTTTTTTTAAAAAAAATACTCTCTTGAATAAACTTTATGCAGACCTGTAATATTTCTGCATTTTTAATACACAACTTGCTAATAAGTGTCACTGGTATACGGTCCTCTACTAATTACTACAGAGCAAAAAAATCAAAACAAATATTAAGTAAAACTTTTAAAACCACTTGAAGGAAACACTTGTCAATATTCTTTGTGATACCTTCAATAATAGTTTTGAACTTTTTATGGCAGTTCAAAAGTCTGGAAGGCAATTTTTCTTTCAAGCTATTTATCCGCATGGTTTTTACACAAGTTGAGTCATCATGAATTCAATCTATTGAGTCACCTGCTTACAGCATCTGCCAACCACAATTTACTAACTGCAGCTTCCTCAAACTTACAACTGAACAAACTCAGGAAGGCCTGGGAACTGTTTAATGTTTTCCAAAGTAGCAACTGAAAATATTCTTTCAGAACAGCCAAAGTTTAAAAAAATAAAACATAAAAGCAACTCCCTTGCCCTGGACGAGCACTCCACGTATGGCAGTCTCACCCTACCTTGTGCTCCCCACTGCTGGGGGGCAAGGAAGTTCAACCTAAGAAGGAAATAAAATTATATGCTCACATAATTTTTGGAAAGTATTCTAAAAATAACTCCTAGGTAAAAAAATATACTGAGCTAGAGTATGCATACAATTGTGTCAGTAACTATCCTGATTATAAGTTAACATTCATTTTTTTGTTGTTGTTGTTTTGTTTTTTTACTTTTTTTTTAAATTGGGGAATATTGGGGGACACTGTTTCTCCAGGGCCCATCAGCTCCAAGTCATTGTCCTTCAATCTAGTTGTGGAGGGTGCAGCTCACTGACCCATGTGGGAATTGAACCGGCAACCCTGTTGTTCGGAGCTCGCACTCTAACCAACTGAGCTATCCGGCCACCCAACATTCATTTAAAAAAATTGTTTTAAATAATGTAACATGAAAAGGATATTATTTCAAAATTAACACCATACCACATACTTTTGGGGGGCTGATTTTCGTATTTCCTGCATATTGTTTATTATAACCTCTAAACTTGAAAAAGTATTGTACCATACTTCTCTTTTCTCAGAAAGAATGAATATAAATCTAGTGCAAACTGAAATAATGAACAAGTCCAGTAACTTGGTAGACTTGGATCTGCCCAGTGACTAAATCTTTTCATCATGACCCCCTATTTAAGCCTATCTGTTCCCTTCATTGGGGTCTATGTAGAGCAAACACAAACACATGAGGAATGCTTCATGTTATTCAGAAAACAGGCGGGAGTTAAAATTACAACTCCAAAATAACATAATACAAGAATATCTTAATTATCTTTTATTGTTAAGGAAGACAGTATGTACCACGTACTTCACAATGACTTCCAATCAGTTTTGTGATTCCTAAATGGATAAGTTTAACTTTTCTAGAACGTCTAATTATAAAAAAGGGAAGCGAATATAACCAAATGAGGTATATTATATGCTTCTTATAGTTTCTGTACACTAAAAAGGGAGTTTTTTTTAAAGATAAGCTACAGAAATAAAATTGATCAAAATTCTACTAATTCTGAATGAAAATATGTCTCGAGTTCATTAAATAACATACTGAACACAATTTAAGCTGTTCATCAATACTCATGGTGGTCATCATTACTGATTACTGTATTATGATACAATCATAAGTATTAATCGATGTAAAGTGTTGTTGCTTCTATACCAAACTGTCCCAGAAAGACAGAGCTGTAACTACTTTTAGTTTCTTTTGTAATCTCCTGTGCTGTTAAGCTTCCAATCCACCATCATCACACTTTTTAAACATTCTCCCTTTGGCTTCTCATGTGTTATGATAGAGGAAACCAGATCAGACAGCTTGTTGGAATTATGTCTGAAATAGTCTTTGAGTATGGGACTAAGAGTCTCTCTTATGAGTAAAATATATTAGGATTATATTTCATTCAACAAGATTTTGAACACCAAATGTCAGTTACTATGCCAAGAGACTGGCAAATACGTATGAGTTTCTGCCCTCAAGGATTTTACAACCTGTTGGAACAGAGACTAACACACAAATCGATGAAATACAGATTAAAGAGAGTTTTACATAAGATCTGCCTTCTCAATGTCATCTACTTGATCACTCTATTTAATATTCTAACTTGCTGAAAGTGTCAGCTGGACTGTGTTAAAGAAAATGTAAAATGGAAAAAAAAATTCTAACTTGCCCTTCCTCTCCCCATCCCTAATTGCTCTTACCCTGCTTTAACTACTATTCCCTTTTGACTTGGCAGTAATTAAACTATCATGTAGTATCATTTACTCAATATATTTATTATCTACTGTGCCTCTAGAATTTAAGCTCCAAGAGGGCAGGAAATTCTGACTGAACAGTGTCTGGTACACAGAATGCTAAATAAACAGTTAAATGAATAGTAGCACAGCAGGGAGGTCTGGACTAGAGTTATAGATTCAGAAGACAGGGTTTTAAATGATAGTGAAGGCATTGGAAATATGACACCGGTTAGTGTGAGTAGTGAAATGAGAAGCTACCAGAAAAGAAAACTGGAAAATCACAGAACATCAAAACTAGAGAGAAATAGCCAGCAAGGAGGACAGATAAATAGTAGGGGAAACCTGAATAGAGATGTCATAGAAGCAATAAGAATAAAGAATTTCTTAGACAGTGATCCACAGTGTTAAATACAAAGGTTCAGTAGGATAGGAATGGAGACTGGAATAATCTATTTAATAATTAAGAGATTATTAGTGATCTTAAAATCAGTTTTGTGGCAGTAGAGGCAGAAGCCAGGCTGCAATAATTGGAGATGCTAGTGAGAGGTAAGACAATATAATGTAAAAGGTCAGATTATATTTTTAATAAGTCTGGTGATGAAGGTAAGAAATGAAAAAAGGCAGTAACTAGAACAGATGGGATTAGAGAACCTTTTATTTTAGACTGCAGAGAATTGATTTATACAATGAAGGAAAAGAAAAACAATAACAATAAATTTAAGATATGGTAAACGGAGGAAGGTAGCCATTAAGATGGATTCTGGAGCGCAAGGACAGAGATAAGCCTTTTAAAATACAAGGCAGAGAGAGGAACACTTCCAAGACTATAAAACATAAAAAACCGAACGAGTATATCCCACTAGGGATATATTCTAAAGATAAAAAGAACTGCAACAAAATACTTAGACTGTTTTTAGCAATTACACTGTTGGTGGAAATTTTAGTGTTATTCTAAGTGACAGTGGCATAATGTTGGACAAAGCAAATTAGTAAATATATGAGACTCTAATTCTTTCATTCCTGATGTTGCTGAGACCTTGTAACTTTTTAGAACATGACTACTCTAAATAATTAGAATTGACTATATGTATAGATACTTTAAAAATTTATGTATGTACGTACACACACAAACATAAACAGAAAATTTAAGGATGAAATAATATGCGAATATTGGCCAAGCATTGTTAATTGTCAAAGCTGGATGATAGAATAGTAAAATGATTCCCATGTACCTATGTCTATATGTTTTAAATTATCTGGCGGAAGGGGGGGAGTTTTATCACATTACTCTACTGCTCAAAACCCTCCAAAGACTTCCACTCTAATCTTAATCATAACAAAAAAGTCTTTATAATAGCCTACAAAGCCCTACTTACCTACCTTTCTTCATTTTCTAGTAACCTCATATACTTGTCTCCTTGCTGTTCTCTGAATGCTTTCATTTTAGGCTCTTCCCACTTTTCTGTTCCAGCTAACACTTCAAACCAGGTTTTATTTTCTCTGTAGCTCTTATAGTCTTCGAATATATTAAAATAGTTATTTTTGATTGTTACCTCTCTCTTCTCACTAGAAGGTAAGCTATACAAAGGCAGGAAAATTTTTTCCTGTTTTGTTCATGGCTGTACCGTAAGTACCTAGAAATTGTATCTGGGACATAGCAGGTGCCCAATAAATATTTGTACAATTGAATTAGTCAGAGAAAAAAGGGACACATCTCTGAGACAAGAAAAAAGGTGGTAAAGAAAGGTGCAAAAATAGGTATAAGGACAGGAAATTAAGGGGGTTCTTGCTTGTAACCTTAATTTCCTCTGTGCTGCAGGAGAAAGGCCGTCTACTAAGAGAAAAGGAGGAAATTGAGAAGTGGGAATTTGGAATAACTGCTTTAGGAAATGGAAGCTCAAAAGGAGCACAGAAAAGGATGCCAACTGGTACGAAAGGCTTCACCGAGATTGGAGACAATAAAGTGACACTAAAATACATGGGTGTAGTTTTTCTCCTGTAGTGTTAAGCATTTAGGGCAATGTTTTCCAACAGAGTTTTCTGCAATGATGGAAATGGTACATGTATCTGCACTGTCCCACATGTTTATCTGAGTATTTGAAATGTGGCTTGTATGACTGGGGAACTGAATCTTTAAATATTTACTTGTACTTTAAATTGAAATAGCCACATGTGACTAGTGGCTACCAACAATGGGCAGTGCATATTTAGGGTATAAAAGAAGAGAAATAAATAGTCAAAGATTAAAAACTTAAAAGGCAGATGTGACAGAAAGACAAAGGCATAACGAGTTAAGATGCTGGTAAAAATGGTTGAAATAATATACCACAGGAAAAGTACCTCGGCTGGAAAGAAAAACCATAGAAAAAACTAGTCGGAGAATGTGGGAAATTTACCAATTATGTGAGCCACTGGTAAGGTAGTAAAGTCTGTGAATGATACCTATTTTATCTGCTCAGGATCTACAAAACAATTACTTCTAATGGGCTTCTTGGAGGTACACATTTATCATGAACTGAGATTTATCCAACTAGACCTATTTGTTTTCTGAAATCCTACCATCACAAAAATTTTATAGGGTACAAGTTCTTTCATATATGTTACAGCTTATAGAAATGGCAGCACTATCATGAAGCAGGCATGACATACCTAATTTTATATATGAAAAAATAATAAAAAAAACTGTTAAGTGGTTATATGCTGTATCCAAGATTTCAGACACTAAGCAGCAAAGTTGGGCTCAGCATCTGAGTTGGCCTGTTATTCCACTACCAAATCTGATTACCTTTAATAGATGTAAACTTTGCTTCCTGAAAAAGAGTCAAAATTCCCTAAGAAGACGCATTTTATGTATCTGTACGTGTGGATATGCCTAGATATATTAAAATAGAATCTCAAAATTTGCAATTTATTCTTTAACTGTTGTGTGCTGTTTTGGTTTTTCTCTATATATTTTAAAATTTGATTAATTTGCAAACTATTTGATTTTAATAATATTAGCACTAATTCAGACATTCTAAAGTCCTTGGAGTTCTGGGGCAAAAGGCAGAGGTACCCAAGTTGTGCCATCAAATTGAATTTATACAAATTTAAGTACAAATACGTACATTTATACCTATTTATGAAGCAAAACAGAATGGGAAAGATACTCTGGAAGTGATCAAGACCAATAAAAACAAATCAGTAGTTCAGCCCTCTCCTTCACAGTACTAGCAGTTCTTTCATATATGTTATATCTTATAGAAACGGCAACACTATCATGAGGCAGGTATTACACATCTAATTATGTTCACATAGCAGTGAACATTAATTAACTATATGATCTTGGCCAGAGAAGAGTTTCCCAATCCTTCAAACCACATGCCAGTCAGATGCTACCAACTGATGCAAGTTTGCCTGATAACATAGGAGAGCAGACAATTAAGTTCACGAAGTGTGAACTCATCCTAGAAAAAGTGCCACATACCTCATTGCTGAATATCACTACAGTCACCTTTGAAGCACTCCCCTTGGGAAGCTATGCATCGACACCAGTGCCTAGTCCACCCTTCAAAGCAATTTTGGAACTCTTTCTAGAATGGCCATCAGAATTGTCATCCTATTACCCTTGATGTTCTGAATGTCATCAAAATGTCTGCCTTTCAATATTTCCTTTACCTTCGGGTAAAGAAAGAAGTCACTGGGGGCCAGATCAGGTGAGTAGGGAGGGTGTTCCAATACAGTTATTTGTTTACTGGCTAAAAACTCCCTCACACACAGTGCCCTGTGAGCTGGTGCATTGTTGTGATGCAAGAGTCATGAATTGTTGGTGAAAAGTTCAGGTCATCTAACTTTTTCACGCAGCCTTTTCAGCACTTCTAAACAGTAAACTTGGTTAACTGTTTGTCCAGTTGGTACAAGTTCATAATGAATAATCCCTCTGATATTAAAAAAAGGTTAGCAACATTATTGCAACAAGTTCACAAACTTAATTGTCAGACCTCGTAAAGGCAATAAATATTAAGAAGAATTCTCAACAATGGGCTTTGTTAATTAAGCCCTGGAAAGAATTGTTGGTATGTGATGGAACTTAATTCCTTGAAAATAGGAGCAGATATGGGAGAAACAGAAAAAAAAAAAATCCTTCTGAGATGCTTCAGGTATATATTGCATTTTGAAAGTTTACATACTGAATGTCTTAAAGAGCTTTAAGCTTGAAGATTATATATACGTGAAGAGATCTTAATATATCCAGATTTTTTATTCATCCCTGTATGTACAATTTTCTATTTCCAAAAATGGCTATTGCATAAATGGCAGAGGAGAAAGGTTATTATTGGGGAAATGAACATGTTATTTCCATGCAAAAAACCTGACTCCCAGGCAAAGAACATCTAAGAAAAGCACTAGAATTTTTAAAAAGTCCCTTACACCAAACTTAGAGATTTGAGATATATAGGTATCCCCATTTAAGTGCAAACGTGATAGAAACATATTACTCATTTATAATTAAATAACTTCTATCAAATAACTAGGTCTAAAGATCTCCAAGAATATGAGTGATATAAAAAGTTGATCTGGAATTAGACTATATTGGTAGGGGATCATGGATAGCCAAGAGCAAACATCACAGTATCGAGACTCAAGAGGAAGCAGAGCTATGGTAACATTCAAAAAGCAGTAACAGATACTTTCTCACATTTAGGGAGCTGGCAGTACCTGGTGAACTAGTCTACCGACCACTTCTAAGATGACTTGACAAGACTGCTTTGAAGGCTTCCACTTTTTTTCAGTTGTCTCAATCTATAGTCCAACAGCTCTAAACAAAGGGTGGGAGTGCACAGCATTGGCAGTATGTGGGGATGTTTTCCATTAGCATAAGGACTGGGAATAGGACTACAGTCATTTAACTGTGCGAAAGCCAAAGATGCCTACTATCCTACAATTCACTACAAAGGAAAGAATCAAATATAAATAGTGTCCGGGACTGTTAATTTTGTGTGTCAATTTTGCTAGGCTATGGTACCCAATTGTTTGGTCAAACACCAGTCTAGATGTCGCTGTGAAGGAGTTTTTCAGATGTGATTAACATTTCAATCAGCACACTTTGAGTAAAGCAGATTACACTCCTCCATGTGCCCCGCCCTCATCCAATCAGTTCAAGGACTTAAAAAAAGGAATGAGGCCCGCCAAAGAGGAAAGAATTCTGCCTCCAGACAGCTTTCAGACTCTTGCCAGAATTTCCAGACTACTGCCCTGCCCTGTGGATTTTACATTTGCCAGCCCCCCAAATTGCGTGAGTCAATTCCTTAAAAGTCCCCCATCACCACCACCACTCCCTTTCAACACAAATGCATGTGTACACATACACACACACACCTTATTGGTTTTGTTTCTCTGGAGAATCCTAATACGGTATGCTATTTAGAAACACTATTAGCTTTCCTTATCACTTCCCCATCTTCTAAACCCTTGTCTTCTGAGAAAAAATAAAACTAAGAAAAAGAAATGGGCAAATATTTGGCATTACTGCATCAGTTGATTTTAAAGTACAGAACACTATGAACATACCTCTATTTTAAAACTTTCAGCATGTTGCTGTAGTTACATTTATGTCTCTCCCCTGATCAGAAAGAGAGTCAAGTATTGTATCTGTCTTTACATTCCCAATATCTAGCAAAGTGATTGGCACATAGCAATAAATAAATGACTATATGCTATAGTTCAACAATCACTGGATCTTTTTTCCTTGAATCTTAAAAACATACTTTCTCTAAAAGGCAGGTCTGTGCCTATTAATTTACATGACAGGAGTTACACTCTGAAGACTAATCAGGTGCTTCAGAAAATTTTAACAGTTAAGCAGAACAGTATACTTTAATATAATTTATCTTTTAGGTTAACAATCATTTGGACAAATTATGCAGTTGTAGAAAAGTGAAATAAAGTATAGTACCACTATAAGGACAGATATATAGACCAAGGGACTAGAGAGCCCAGAAATAAATTCTAGAATAAATGGACAACTGATTTTAACAAAGGTGCCGAGACTATTCAGTGGGGGAAAAGAGTTCTTTTCAACAAATGGTGTTAGAAACTTGGATATCCACATTAAAAGTAATTAACTTGGACCCTTATCTTATATCATATTAAAAAATTAATAAAAAATAAAACTCTTAGAGGAAAATTTTCAAGCTATGACACCAAAAGCACAGGCAACAGAATTAAAAATAGGTAAACTGGACTTCAAAATTAAAAACTTCATACACCAGGGGTGGCCGGTTAGCTCAGTTGGTTAGAGCGTGGTGCTAATAACACCAAGGTTGCCAGTTCTATCCCCACATGGGCCACTGTGAGCTGCGCCCTCCTTAAAAAACAAGTAAACAAACAAAAAAACCTTCATGTATCAAAAACAAACAAAAAAACCTATTGCGAGAAAAGAACCCAAAGAATGGGAGAAAATATTTGCAGTCTTTATCTGATAAGAGATTGATAAACTCAACAACAAAAACCAAACAACCCAACTCAAAAATGGGCAAAGAACTCCACACCTATTTAGGGCATCTATTATTTAGAAAACAGAAAATAACAAGTATTTTCACGGATATGGAGAAATTGGAACCTTGTTGGGTGGGATTGTAAAATGGTGCAGACACTGAAGAGTTGGACTGTTCTTCAAAAAGTAAAACAAATTCCATTATGCTCCAGCAATTCCATTCTCAGGTATATACCCATAAGAAATGAAAGGCAAAGACTAGAATAAGCAAAGAACAGATCAAGAAAGTAGAACAGAGGTGACCAGGGACTGGTGAGAGGAACGTGAGAAATGGGGAGTTACTGTTTATTGAATAGAGTTTCTATTTGGGATGATGAAAAAACTTCTAAAAATGGTTAGTGGTGATGGCTATATAACACTGTGAATGTACTTAATGCCACTGTATTGATACTTAAATGGGTAAAATGGTGTAAGTTTTACAGTTTGCTTCTTTTTAACAAATGTCTATTTACTCTCTAATCAACGAGGACAATGAGGCTGAGGTCACTCAGGTGGATGACCCAATTAAAAATGGTTAGAAAGCGCCTTCTCATTACCATTCCATATGCACAGGAAAGGTCTATAGTTAGGGTTTACGCAAGGGTATCATTCGACACACACATTCTGCTTATTTGATTTCATATACTTAATCAGCCCTGCTGTCCTAGTGGCTTAGCTAATTTATATTCACTCCCAGACTATTTCAGAGTCACCTATTCTAAAAACAGAGGAGCATCCTCTTTGTATCTCTCCCACAACCAGGGTGGACTCTTTATAGCTCCCTGGTATCTGCTACTTTGCCTTTATTTACATTTATAGTTTTCTATGTGTTGCCCCCATTAGATTATACGCTCTATAAAGGCAAGGTTGTTTGTATTCCTGAATACAACATAGCAGGCCCTCAAATAATTGAACAAAGAGCCCCCAGGCGTTATTTATTGATGAAGGGCTAATGCTATTTTTGCCTTTAGTTTGAAGCCTCGGAAAATTTGGATTTCAGAGACAATCCTTTTCGCAAGAGACTGAAAGGACTTCATCATTTTAAAGTAATTATTTTTCAATTTTAACTTTGAGCAATTCCAGGTCTTCAAGATACCTATATGCACTACAGAAAAAACTAGGCAGCTGACAAAATAGGGAGAGGGCAAAACATCTTCATGTGTTTGGATTCTCTGCCTAGAGAACAAATGAATCTGAAAATGATGCACAGATTTGGAGTATAGCTTGAAGCTAGTGTCTAGGGAAATTGTGCAGGCATTAAAATTAAGGAAAAATTTAATCTCATATTTAGGAAAGATTATTCTGAGAAAAATAAACTGCCAAACAAAAGAATGATGTGCAAATAAGAGACACTTCCCATTTGATGGATCACAAAGATAGGGTGCTACAGTAGAAATAATATCTTGGAATCTAAAGTTTTCCTTACAACTTTCCATTCCCCTATACTGTCTACCTCTGCCTTTACTAGGAAACACAAATATTAGATCTAAAAGGTAATGGGGGCGGGGCCAGGTGGGCGAATCAACACTGACACATGAAAGTCACATGGAAACTATTATTATGAGAAGCAAAACTTATGAGTAAGCAGAAGAAACCTGTCTGCAGAAAGGAGATTGAGGAAGAGGGTAAGAAGGAATATGTGACTTGAGTTCCTAACTATCTAGTTCCTAATTTCATTCCGATTAAGGTTCGGCTGTACTTTCCCAATACGTACGTCCATGACACTGACTGTCAAATCTTTTTAATATCCCATACCCCTTTTGTATTTAACCTAATTTAAGAGTTTTTATTTCGGCTATCTATTCATTTGTAAATTAGACTTCTCAAAGACTTGTGTACATTAAATAAGTTGATATACTCTAAAAGCGTTACACAAAATTAAGATAATAATACAACCTGTGGGGTGGCCGGTTGGCTCAGTTGTTTAGAGTGCAGTGCTCATAACACCAAGGTCACCGGTTTGATTCCCAAACGGGCCAGTGAGCTGCGGCCTCCACAACTAGACTGAAAACAATGACTTGACTTGGAGCTGATGCGTCCTGGAAAAACACACTGTTCCCCAATATTCCCTAATTTAAAAAAAAAATCTGTTTTCCTTATAAGGCTAACATAAGAATGAACTAAAATAATGCACACGGAAATTGTTAAACTTTACAAGTGTAAAATATTAACACATTGAGAAATAAAATGTTAACTTTGAGATTTAATAATATGGCTGTGCTTTAGTAAAAATTTCCCAATGGGCAAAAGGAATAAATAATAACTTATTTTGACTGGCAGAAACTAGAAAATCTTTCTCAATGGTAACTAGTGATGGTTTAGAATATTTGGAATCTGATGTCTACAAGCATAATTTCACATATTTAAATTCATAACAGCAGGCACAAAAAAATTAAATAGACCGGCAGATTTTTCAGCATATGATCACAGCAGATTTAGGACCAGGAGAGAACTATTGCAGACAGTGACTTATAAATGTTTTTAATATGAATATTGCAGAACAGCTCATACTTGGGCCAAATTTTAGTCAAAATAACTTGTCCCTGGACTCCATGGATACATTTTCAACACACAAAGTTTTGCAACCAATTTTTACAAATGAAGAACTCCTTTTTTTAATGGCAGCAGACGTGCATTTCGGTAAATCAACATACCTGATCTATGGGACCTTAATAAGCATGTTTCATAACTAATTTTGAAATTATGGCAATATAAAATCAGGTAGGTGGGAGGTACTTAAACGGAATGCAAGGCAAAATTACTGAATATTAAAACTTGATGTATCAACTTTAAATTAAAAAAAAAAAAAGCCTACTTAAATAAGGAAGTACAATGACTGTTTTAGCTACTGCTTCCCCTTTTCTTGCAGCCCATCCTAATTTTCAGGCTTTAGCTTGGCTCCACTAGTGCAAGCTGTCACTTTTGACTAGAAATGGAATAAAGCCAAGTACTACACAATAGCTGCTTCCTGCTCTGGCCTCATCTCCTATACCATCCCCAGGCCAATGCCTGCCCACAGATGCTGATCCTACCAAGCCAATAATCTACCAGCAGTCAGTTCACAGCTATGGCTATGATTCTGTATTTTTTACACTCTTGGCATATATCCACAACCTCACAGTTCTCATTTTTAATGACTTTATGGCAATAAGGCATCTCTAAATTTTAATCAAATGTTAATATAAAGGCAAAATAAAATAAAAGAGGGAAACGCATATAAAAACTCAGGGACTAATTGAGAATGTGCTCAACCTTTGTCAAAATATAATACAGGGGCTGGCCCGGTGGCTCAGGCGGTTAGAGCTCCATGCTCTTAACTCCGAAGGCTGCCGGTTCGATTCCCACATGGGCCAGTGGGTTCTCAACCACAAGGTTGCCGGTTCAATTCCTCGAGTCCCGCAAGGGATGGTGGGCAGCGCCCCCTGCAACTAAGATTGAACAAGGCACCTTGAGCTGAGCTGCCACTGAGCTCCCGCATGGCTCAGTTTTGGTTGGAGCCCGGGCTCTCAGCCACAAGGTTGCTGGTTCGACTCCCACAAGGGATGGTGGGCTGCGCCCCCTGCAACTAGCAACAGCAACTGGACCTGGAGCTGAGCTGCGCCCTCCACAACTAAGACTGAAAGGACAACAACTTGAAGCTGAATGGCACCCTCTACAACTAAGATTGAAAGGACAACAACGTGACTTGGAAAAAAGTCCTCGAAGTACACACTGTTCCCCAATAAAGTCCTGTTCCCCTTCCCCAATAAAAAATACTAAAAAAAAAAAAAAAAAAAAAAAAATAATACAAAAACAGAGAAAAACACAGAATAGAAAGCTCTCATTAAGCACTATTAATACAAATAATCCTGTTATTCCAATTTTGCATAATTATGATTTGCACCTGGCACTGACTAACTCAATAGTTCTCTCTTTTGAGATAAATCTAGATTTAGGTTGAATGTCTTTTATCCTTGAGACTAAAATAATTAGGGATTAACTTGATTAGATTAACACTGGCCAGAAATGGTTTTTCCACCTTCAACAAGTTCACAGAATTCTGGCTCTAAGTGCTGGGAAGGAACTTCAAAGGTCATTTAGTTCACCTTTTATTCAATACTTAGAGGACTCCCAAACCTGTAGCACTCATCCACATGGCCTCTGCCCAAAGCCAAACAAAGAAAAACAATTGTGTAACTTGCTGACTATTACTTACACTTTTTGAAATAAAAATAACTATTAGCAGCAAACGGAGCTTTCACTGTGGGAAAATAGGTGTTCGTGGACAGTAATACCACAATAGGGTTCTGCATCTTTTCTAATATCATTTTCTTAAAATGATAGCTTAAGAAGCCACCACGGAATCTTATCTAAATATAATGTTTAAAAAGAGAAGAAACACTACTACGAAGACATGTTCTGTTTTACATAGACTATAGCTTGTACCGACAGTGATAAAGTTTATGTAGCACCAGCTGCAGAAAGAATGGTAAGAGTTCCAAAGACAAATAAGACTGTTAAAAGGTGCAGGTGGTAGCAGAAAAATGTCCAAATGGTTGAGTATAGTAGAAAGAGTTTAAATATCCACCAAAAAAGTTTAAGACACCATCACAAAAAGGAAAATTCAGAACAATGTCTACATACCTACCTTCTATTGAACAGTTTTCTGTGTAGTGATAAGCTCTTTAATATTTAATTTTATTTATTCTTCTTAACAACTCTGAGGTAGATAGTACTGTTATCTTACAGATGAGGAAACCATTTATTTAGAATGCTTTATGCTTTCCCAATGTCACACTGCAAATAAATAGCAAAGCTTGGATTTGAAACCATCTCTGCACGAATGGACTTCAAAATTAATTTTCTTAAAAATATGCTAGACTGATTCTTCAGGAGAAAAGACTCCAGTGAAGACCCAATCAATTAGCTGCTTCTGATATATTACACTAATCAGATGCCACTGTTGTGTAATTTGGTTATTCTCTTGCTTCAAAACATGTAATGATTCCTATGTCCTATAAGATAAAAGCCCCTTAGTAATTATACTTAACAATCAATCCTTTTCCTCTTTTATCTGACTCCACAACACTTATTTACCTAGTATGATGTCTACTATTCAAAATCAAACTCTCTTCCCTAGCTAGGTTGATATTCCACTGTCCCCTAAATCTACCTCCTCTCCTCACCGATCATGCTGTCCTTCCTGCCAAATGTCTGCCTTAGTCTCTGTATCTTCCACTTCCATCTCCATTCAAATGAATCCCATTCAAGTTCTACCTCCTTCATGAGACTTCTTTAACCATCCTTCTCTACAGACTTCTTTCTTTGTATTCCTGAAGTCGTTACTATTTTTTGACTCCTTAAATAAAGATATTTCAAGGAAACTGATTTTTTATGTAAATTCTTGTCGTGGATTATAAATTCCTTTAAAAAAAGGACTGACTTAAAGTTTTATCAACTTTTAAAAACCATTAAGTACCTAGCAGGATGCTGTGATTGGGGAAACCACAAAATTTAAATAACTGTTGAATGAAGTCAGTTGGGATGTTTCCAAGGCCAGATATTAAAAAAAATTTTAGGGTAAGTCAAAGGAAAGTAGAGTCTAAGCATAAAATTTCCATTTAAAGTCTCCTTTCTGGGGAAGAATCAAATGAGTCAACAGTCAGTGGAACACTAAGAGCTCTAGCCTGTTAGAGCTCTGGGCCTGTTTCTCCTATCACAACCACAATTGCAAAAGCTCTCATTTTAGGGGGTGTGGGTGCGTTCCAGTCCCATATCCTAACAGGAGATGTGCTTCCAGTGTTTCTTATACATTCCTATAAAACCTCTCTGAATATCAAGTTTAATCACTGCAAAAACAAAACCAAGAAACCCAACTTTTATCTTGTGAAAAATAGCAACAGTTTGCTGGGCAGTTTCAGGAAGTCAATTTTTTTGCTTTTAGTAAAATTAATGGGGGGAGCAGTAATTTGATACCAGGAAGAAAACAAATCTGAAAGGAATTCTGGGACAGAAACATATACATAACTATACTAATAAATCCTGGACCAGGTCAAATTCCCATACCCTCTCTAGGATTGTTAGTTTAAAAATACTCTAAAGTGATATATCTGTTACTACAAACTAAAGTAAGAATGAAGAAAAAGTCTCTTCTCTATCCACCAAAACAATACTAACAGGAAGTTCTGTTTATTTCCTTCTGTAAATATTAACCAATATTATCATAGTACCCAGAGGAATAAATCTGCTTATAAACCAAATTACTACCAATATTATTTAAACTTTCATCAGTGGTCACTGATGTCAAATGTGTAATTCAATAAAATGTAACATTTGGCTAGTAACAACCAACCAGTCAATTGTTCACCTGGCTGACTGAGGGCAAAATTTCACCTCACTCACATTATCTCATCTTGGTTGTGAAGCAATTCCAAACTCCATAGGAAAGTAACAAAAGTTTGGAAGAAAAAAATACCTATCTTTGCTACACACTCCACTCCCTAAACTACTGGTAACTGATCCTATGCAATCAATTGAGCTATCTTTAGTAAACCAGATGTGCTGAGCAACTACTATCTTTGGGATATTCTGAAACCACAGCCAATAATTTACATAATCAGAGATGGAAAAATTGGGGATCTAAAAGGACTCCAACTGGGAGAATTTTGTTACTGAAGGACTACAGAAAGATATACAGATCTGACAGTCCAAACACATCCATTAACTAAATAATGTAAGACTTCTCTGTTCAACTCTTTAAGTAATATTTAGTACAGGTACTAAGAAAATACTCAGGTTGCTCCACCCATTCATTTTCCTTCAACCAGGAATTCACAGCACAATAGTATTATATCGAGTCTTTAGTAAAGTAGTTCAATGTCTATATTCTATGATGATAAACACTATAGTATTAAGTCTTATCTCTAAACTTTTATCAGTTTATTATGACCCCCAACTTCAAACAGGATCATTTCCTCAGGTCTAGGGTGATTCTACCTTATTCTAGGGAAAATGTTTCACTATCATGAATTTTTAAAATAAGTAAAATAAACATAAAATATAATTTTGAACATGCACATTCTGCTTCAAATCTCTAATGGTTTTAAACCAGTGCCCTTTGTATAATTCCGTTACTACCTGTAAAAGCAAAAAGGATTATGACCCCTGGAAAACACTGGACTAATAAGGCAGACCAAGCCAGATGAACTGATATAAGTCATGTACAATTTTCAGGTAAAAAATAATTTCTTCTATATCCTCTATGAAGTCACCAACCTGAGAACTGCTGGTGTGCATGGCCAGAAGCCAACTATAGGACAAGATGATTTCAAATTCATACTAATAGTTCAATGTTCGTATTTCATTATCAAACTGTCTTTTATATGAATTAGATCAAAACATTTTAATGGAAATATTTTTTAAACTTCTGTAATCACCCTCCAAAGTAAAGCAACAATACTAAAGAAATAATAACTCAGATAACAAAAAACAAACCCAAAACGATAAAAAACATCTCTAAGAATTAATTATTTTTTTCCTCCTTCTTGCCAGCCAGCTGACAGACAGTAGAATCTGCAGAGTTCCCTCCTACTTCCTCTCTCTTTTCCCTTCCCCTTTACTTCAAAGAAAGTTAACAGCACCCAGGCAAGATCAGGAAATCTAAAAGGAGGAAGCAGAAACCATTTGTGTGCATAAGGGTGGAAAAAATAGAATACCATGGTATGCTGCTTCAGTTACCTAATTAATATACATCCATTATATTGCCTATAAAATGTAGGTTTGATTTATCTGTTCATTCATCTGTCTTTCCAAAATTTTGAAAACTATATAATCTGTGGTGGTTGCACTTGCCCCGCAATCCCCCAACTATACGTCAACTAAAAAACTGACTAGATCAACTAACTTAATATATGCCACCTGATAGTCAATGCATTGAAATCATTCAGAGAGATAACTGTAGGATTCAAAACAGTGACCTAAAAGTGAAAAGATCTGTATTAATCTTCATCATGTTTCCTAACCATTACCTTACAATATATATCATTCTGATGTATTAAAAAAATAGGGCTATGCAACTATATAGGAAATGAAAGGGAGCATATTACTACAGAATAAAATGCTGAGAACTCAAGGAGAAAGATGATGGATAGGAGTCCTCACTACAAAAACATTTAATTAGATTCACAGCCAAGCATCATTTGTGGGAATTTTGAAAACAAAACTTAAATGTACTCATTACTTTATACACAAAAGCCATTTCCAAAGAAGACTTTCCCCCATCACACTTAATTAAGAAGTCTACAAAGGATAATTAGCACCCAGATTCTTAAGAAATTGCCTCATGAAATTGAAAGAAGTGCGAGAAAACAGGGAGACCATTTAAAAAACTTGTTCAATTTTCCCCAAATTGTTTGACTTACGTAGGGTTATCCTAAGGTTAAGATATGTCAAGGCACAATTTACAAAATCTATGCCAGCAACAGCTGCCATGTTTAAGATGCCAAGAAATGTAATGTACTGTTTAGACAACTGGTTAAAGAAGAGCATTCTGGGATAAAGCCACTCTACTTAAATGAACTCTAAAATTGTTTCCTTTACCTAGAATGTGTCTATATTTAACAAATTTATTTAAATAAATAAATTTGAAAAACTAGACTGAGCCATCTTAGGTCTCTGGAGTAAATTTTCATTCAAAATATTACAGTAGGAGTCTGTCATTTACATATATTTAAAAATCTTCTTTCAGTAAAACTAAATATAAAAATTAAAGTACACCAAAAAGAAAGCTCTACTGTAAACCATATTTCTAAAACTTAGCAAGAAATTTTAAGGTACTCTGGATCCTAAATCAAGTGCTCTTAGTGTAATTCTCTCTGATTTCTTAGAACTGCAAGTTTCTATTATTTGTGAAATGCAAATGGTTAAAATGCCAAGTAAATCAACTTTACCTCTGGAAGACAGAGTATATCCTTGTGGGCCAGAGGTTGGTTTACCTATACCAGCAGAGCAACAAGTAACTTACTAATATAGGTACTCATACAATTCACCAAGTCAAATAAGACTTTAGCTCTTGTTCCTTTAATAAAATTATAGAATTATTAAAATCTAAAAGTTTAAAAATGTAAAAAAACCCCCTATGTTAGCAAATTCTTTCAATCATTATAATTTTAATAAACATGCTACAGAATATTAGGCCACCTGACAAAAGTTTATTTTTAAAAGTATTTTCTACATAATAATCTTACCTCTCTAAATCAAATCCAAGCTGAAAATTCTAGAGTGCTTGCTAATCAGAAGCCATGGATTTAAAACATTAAGAGCTGGGAGGTTCCTTTGATTTTACCTCGACCTACCTAGTCTAATTTCCACTAAAAGACTGTTAGAAATGAAACAAATTATAGTAAGGCATATGCTAAGCTAAATGACATTCACAATTAAAAACAAAACAAAATAAAACCTGAGGGAAAAGCTCTAACATCTCCACCATTAAACTGGGATTTGCAATGAATTTTTAGCAATGAACAAAGAGCAAAAGCAAACCGTACAAAATGAGGCCACTTAATGAAATAGGAAAAATGTGAAAAGACAAAAGCACATGTATGTAGACTTCAAAATAGGAAGTAACATTTAACTGAGGGAACTATCTCATTTTGGTAGATCTAATAGAACAGGCTAACTAATTCCCTAAGTATTATTAACTCCACACACAACAAATCACTGCTTGTTAACTCAAGCTCATGTTCTTTCCATAGAAATGATTCCTCCACATTTTATTTTTGAAAAACACTAACTATTCCAAAATGAAACAAGAGTAATGTCAGCTCCATTTAAAAAATGTCAAACTAGTTCACTCATCCTCTCAATGCAATTACTATTAATTATTTTAAACATTTAAGTAAAAAGAGAGCTATAAAATATAGATTTAATTCAATCTAAAATCCAAATATACAAAGAAAACAAACATCTGTGCATTTTCACTTCTACCTTAAAAATTAACTGATAGAACTTTACTAGAAATATTAAAAAACATTTAGCTTAATACTTTTGATATATTTCTTCACATGAATTTAAATCTAAAAGCCTACCAGAAAACGTTTATCCAATTAAATTTGTTTTAAATGCAACAACTAGAAACTGAAATTTAGAAACTGAACTATTCAATTAATGACAATCTAAATGAATATGCTCACTTAAAGTAAAATGAACTACTGTTATGTTAAACTGATATGCATGCATATAGTAAATACTAACCTCATTACATTAATTCACCCAATTCTTAACCTTAGAGCTGGAGATAAAGATAATTTATATTAACATCTAACCAGTTATTTTCTAACAATGAACATTATTTATAATGGCAGGGACTTTATTTTGCTCACTTGTGCATTCCCAGTGACAGAATGCTGCCTGGCTTATGTATTTGTTGATTGAATAAATTAATAATTTACCCTATAATCAAAATTTATGGAATGCATTGGGTTCCTTGCACACCTATATGTTAGCTGGAATTGAATATTTAAAAAAATACCGGAATATCAGTGAAGTTTAATAAATAGTTTACTTTTAAAAGCAACCTAAATTTTCTTACCTGGTAGGGCTGAAAGGCACTATCTTCAGTTAAAAAATCCAGTTGTTTATCTACAAGGAATTCTACTGCAGTGATTGAACTGGGTATACTTTTTTCAACCAGGGGTTTGAAAGTCTGGTAAGAGAAAAAAAAAATTTCTAACGGTTATTTTCTGGGTTTTATCCTCTAAACTTGAAGAGGTATAAATACAATGTGTTACTGTCGATATCATAATGATTTTTAAGATACCAATTAATATTAGTTGTCATATAATCTAGGGTAAGCTTTTACCCATAGATTGTCTTTATTAAAAAGGAATGAAATAGATTTATAAAGGATATGAAAATTCCAATATATTAAGTCCTCGCTGTTAATTTTAAAAAAGAGATAGTCAAATATACACGTGTATAAAAATTTGTTAAGATTTACAAAGGAGATATTGCTTCTGAAAAAGTAAACTCGGTAGGAGAACATTTATTTCAACTGTTTTTTTTTTTTTTAAATGTAAGTATTATTCTGTTACGATTTACATGTGTAGTTTTTTTCTAGCTCATTCACATCAAGGATTTTAAATGATCAGGATGCATCTGGCCTTTTAACTCCGCCCCGTGTACTACCCACCCCCACCCTTGCCCCAGCCTCAAGCACAAATAAAAATCCAGCTGCTTCAATGTGAGCTGCATGGGGGAGGGGAGCAGGAAAAGAAGGAGGTTAAGTATTACACAAAAACCCACCTTTGAGTAATGTCTTTCCAGATCTCCACTACTTAAAAAAAGGAGGGGCAGGGGTAGATGTTCATTTTATTATTTTAAAGATTCACCTTTTACATAAAGGATTTTATTCATACCGTGAAGTAGGGGAAGGAGTGAGGGAGGCAGGAGAGTAAGAGGAAGGAAATAAAGGTATTATGTATGCATATTTTTAATGACTATCACACTTTCAAAGTAGAAGCAGCTTCAGTAAAAACCAAATGTCTTATATTCATGGTACTGTTCTAAAACTTACAAAGAAAACTAAATTCCACCATCTTAAAAAACAGTGGCTTTACTATATAAAAGAATCTGTTTAGAAAATGGAATTAACAAGCAACTCAGTTTCTAAATTACTTATATCACATGGAGAAATCTTTTTTGCTACAAGGCAACTTGTGTGACCCTTTGGCTGTAAACCAAAGCTTTTGGCACAGACAGTAAAAATCCCCAGGAGATCCAAAAGCCATTGTTTCCCCCTTTTCTTACTATGTCTTAAATCTAACATCTTGCTAATCACAATAAACACGCTGAGGAAAAACTTTTCAAGATCTTTAGTTCAGAGTGGGTCTTGAGTTAATTTCTATATTTATGAAATTCCTTTTAAAGCTTTGAATTTGATTCACTGAGGAGTCTGTAACAAATATGTAAGCTAAAAACATAATAAGCACTTTACCCATTTAAGCATGCTTTATTCTACACTATCCATACTGTAAACTTATAAATAAGTAATATCCTCTTTCCTAAATTAAAACATAAAAAAACTCTTACATTCCCACTTACTTCCAGTATTTATGATTAGAAAATCAAATCACAGTTATGATCCTCCTTCCCATATCCTAGGACTAACCTTTCAAGTTTACTATCACATATGATTCAGAATTTTTTTTTTGGGGGGGGGGGTTGGAATTACATTTTCAAAACAGACATTCCCCCATGATTTAGCCAGCTCCTGCTACTGTTGCCATCTAACATTTTCATTTACCAAGACCAAATTCCTAAAATTATTTCATAAAATCCTATTCATAATTTTACCTAGGAAGTGACTAAAGTTTGTAAGTAACCTAAGAGCATTTACTTTATTAAGACTAAAATGTCTACCAGTATGTGATCAACTGACATGAAATACATAACATTTTCATTTTATATCTTTGTTTAAAAGAAACTAGAAAACACTAGTACCTTCTAGAGAACTTTTAATCTTTGAGCTTTATCAAATGCTCTTATTTCTTCTCAAACACTACCACGTCAGGTCAACTCTTGAAGGTTAACAAAAAGGTCCACAAAAGGTATTATCTGAATGACTAAAGATACAATTCAATTAAGCAGGATTTGTGGAGGGGGAGAAAAAAAGTAAACTTCTCCATCTGAGTGCCTTTCTTACGCAAATAATACAGGTGGTTTGCATTTCCTATGAGACCTAGTCATTTTATAATATGAAAAACATTCTTGTGAAGAGAATCTCTCAGAATTCTGCTTTTTAAGGTACATCAGAGTTCTAAGGGTAAATTTCAATAGGCCATCTTATAATTTAAATTACTGAGTTAGGGAAAAAAAGGGTTAGTTTCTAGGCTAAAATACAAAAGAATTTCTCAATTTAGCTACCAGAAATGTTAAAGACTAGTTTTATAATGTTCTATTTCTGATACATGAATACTTACAATCACGTACAAATGGAGGTCAAAAGTATGCCATGTTTCTTAAATAGCAAATAGGGCCAAAACTTGCAAATTTTAAATGTGCAATTATATTTAAATTATAAATGTGTTCCCAACAAGGGCTGATAAATATTTTATATTTCTTGTTAAAGAAATATTTCAATATATATTAAGTGAGCAACCCTGAAAATGTGTGACTGTTCCTACTTTTTATGCTAAAATTAAAGACAATATATAAAACTACGTAGTTAAAATACATACTGTTTTTTTTCAAGTGGCAGATCAACGATGTAACTTATTAAATTTGTATCCAAGTAAAACACATTTCAAAAACATTAGCTTAAAACTAAAACAAATATTTAAATAAAAGTGAATGGACCCTACGGATTTTATGATGAATCTGTAGTAAATATTTCATGGGTCTAGGTGCACTGGAATGTAAAGAAACTAGAACTCATGCATAGCTAAGTAATTCAAGACTCTAAAGATACATCATTCTATGAGGAACTTCCACAGCCTAAGGGGAAGCAATGAGCTACTATCAGAAAGTCACAGTAAAATATGGCCCTAATCACAAAAAGACTATTATTCCAATGGTGAAAAAAAGCCTTTGAAAATCCAAATGAAAGTTATTAATTTAAAATTGAATACTCATAGTTGAAACAACACTTTTTCAATTTTATTAATGAATTAAGAGTTCTTTTAAGGCCCTTTGTCTGTGTTAGCCATACTTTATAAATAGTCTAAATCCAAAATAAATAACTTAGTTGAGAGCCTGCCTTTCTAGTAGGGCCTACCACGCTATAGGAAGAATGCTTAGAACAACTGTATCCTGTTTGGGGCTCCATGCTGCACCACATTCCATTCACATGAGGAAGAGGCGAACAGATGAGCCCTCCTTGAAAAAACATTTTTAAAATAAATCAGCTACAGCTCTCAAACATAACTCAGCTGCTCAAACAAACCATGTTAATAAAGCTCACCATTTAACATTTAACTGGAAAATCATGGAGTTATGTCTGTATAGTCTGAGTTTCTAACAATCTCCGGTTAACATTTAACAATTTCTTTTCCAAGTAAAAAAAAAATCAGGCTCATTAACTACTAGAACCTGATATAAATCTCACTAAAGGAAAATACTGAAGCAGAAAATAATCTAAGCAATATTTTAGAAGTCAAGGTTTAGTCCACACACACAAAAAAAGGACTGGAGTGACTTGAACGAACAAAGTCCAAATTCCCACCCAAGCAGGTCTATTGAAAAACACGATACTGTTAGAAAACAAGTTGGGGGTGGGGACGGGAATATACCACACAAAAAAACCTCAGAAAACAAATACCCCCTACTCACTTAAAACATTATATTCCAAAAACTAATCTGAAACATTTCTACTGTAACACTTTAAACAATTAAAATTCTAGTTTTTAAATTAATTTTTAATGTTATGAAATTACTTAAATAAACCTTTCTAAACAAATGAAATAGTTGAAAATTCTTAAAAGTAAGAACACTAAGGCTAGGTCTATAAAAGGCAGTGACCTTAATTCCTACGACTGAGAAGCAAAACCAAATATAAATTAAGACAAAAGAAAAAGGAAGCAGAAAAATACAAACCGTACTTTGTTCTTGAGAATTTTAAAGTATCTTTAAATCTCAGAAATCCATGACTGGGCTTTAAAGGTCAAGAAGTATAGCTGACATTTCCATTTTGTTCTCGAGCACTATTTTTTATCTAACCTAAATACTGTTTTAGTCTTCAAAAATCACAGGCAAATGGCTCTCAAACCAAGCATTTCTGAGATCACTTGCAGCGTCGTCATTGTATAGGAAGAAAAGCCAAGACCATAGAACGAAGCAGAGGCTGTAACCTAACAAGTCTCCGATGAGCAAATGACGATTTTCTGTCCGCTCTGGCTCAACCCCGGCAGTGATGAGGATTACAACTCGCTCTTTGTCATCAGCAGTGTGGTGTTAACGACTAAGAAATCCTGCAGCTGAAGCACTACTGCATCCTCTGATCTGGGTCAGGATAATTTCTCCCGAGGTCGCTTACATAACCAGTAAGATACTCCAAATAGAGAGAACAGCCATCCATCAGCTAGAGAAAGCCTTTCCCACTGTACTCTGCGTGGAAACACACTGCAGTTGCTTCCAACAGTGCAGACACCCAAATGAGAACGACTACTTGGCTTAGGGCACACTGAGAGAAGGGAAGAGGCGGTGCTCTGTAAACTGTAACTAATCCCCGTCACAGGTGCTGATGGAGTCACTTCCAGCACGAGTCACATTACTGGTGATTACTCATTTGGCTGCGGCCATAGAGACTGGCTCATAATTTTAACAACAGACAAAGACAGACTAGTGGCGAGACTGAGAGCTCAAGTTTACTGTCTCCTTCATAAAGCAAATGCAAATACAAAGTTTTTGCTTTCCAGATATACCAAGGTGAGAAAGTGTAGAAAACAAATAATATACAAATATCTCTCAAGTTGGCAAAAATGAAGCATGACTTTAAACCATCAAAAATACGTCCAAGTAATGGATTTTTCAGTATAACCATTTCTCCTTAAAAATATGCTGATATAAACAACCTCAGGGAAAAAAAAACAGTTTAAAACAGTTTTGTGAGTAACAGTCTAAGCGACATCAAATGACATAACCAACAACCTCAGAAGTACTATACTCAAAAGAAAAACAAACTGGTAATATTAATTTTGGCACTTTTAAAAATACTGAAACATTTTCATTCTTTATAAAAATAATTTAATATATAGTTCAGTTATAAAAACATACCATTTAAAAACAAATTTTCCTGATGTGTTATCTAATATGTGCTCTTAACTTCTTTCTAAACTGTTATATTTTATATAACAGTAATACTGTCCAGTGTGGTAGCCACTAGCGACACAAGGCCACTGAGTTGCAATGTAATTAATCTAAATTGAGATGTGTGCTATATACCACACACACTGAATATGAAAAAAAGAATGTCATAACTTCCAGTGCAAGAAAACATTCACCTATTTTTAAATGATGTATGTGAATGGTCTTTTATTATAAATTTGGCCCAATCTCAGTTAAAATAAATCTAAAGATTCACACTGATTTTTTTATACCACATATACAACCAATTCATCAAATTATGTTGAGAAAAACTTCCAGCCACCAGCCAATGCGCTGTCCCCTTATACCTATTCCAGATGTTTCAGTTTCATTTCAAAGAATCAGGTTTACTATTGAAAAGAAGATATTTTCAATGTAGTATATAACAGACTTCGCAGTGATAAAAATCTCAATCAATCCTTTTTTTGTTTTAAAAACAAAAAAGATATGGGTAATGATTAGCCTAAGAATGTTAGTAACATGTAACTTTAGAACACTGATGATGCTAAAATACAGAACTTTAGAACAAAGTATTTTTCAAATAATGAGTCAAGTAAAGGTTAAATTATACACAACAACCCAGTAAGTCATTCATAATTAAATCACTAGACATGACTACAAAACATATATGGAAATGAAAGAATTCATGTCATATGTTACAAAACAAAACAAAACAAAAAACTAGATAAATACAGCAGCCTTATTCTGCGCTCCCAACAACAAAGAACCATCAAATGCTTGATGGAGGTTATTATAACTAGCAAATTTAAATAGATTTCATACTATATTCCTACAATTTTACTGTACATTAGAGAATGAGTCTAATATTTCACAGGATTCATCTCATAATCTCACATAAATTCAGTTTTGATTATATATGATATAAATTTAAAAACAGCTGTTTTTGTTCAAGTACTATCAGTCACCTACAGAATCAAATAACACACAGAACTACACTTAGTTAATCTAATTCCCACAGTATTTATATATTCTTAGTGACATAGAATGCAATTTTTATAAAATCAAAATAAACATCAATACTGAGAAACTATGCATTCAAATTTCATACTATACCATGGCTAAATTAAAATGAGATGCTTCTCCATTACTATAAACAAATAAACAAATACCATAGAGTCAACTCTTAAAAAAAATGAGGGTGCAATTCTTAAAGAAAATGAGGGTGTAATTACTTGAAAACCATAAACATCTTTTTAAGTTGAACTTGACATTTTTATAAATATATGAATGTGAGTTTGTCCTTGTATTCTCATAAATTTCAACACAAACAAAAATAGTGAATTAATAGATAGAGAACCCACTTGGTAGCAAGCATTCAGTTGCTCAACTTTTACATCTTAATTCTCTCCTGTTCCTTACAACGCTTTAGGATTGGGAGATACCACCTTTCAGACAATGAAAAGCACCAATTTGAGGAGAATAGCTTTTCTGTCCTTTTAATTGGTGGTTCTTATGGTTTATATGTACCTTTAAGGAAGGAAGTTGAAGAGTTACTGTTAATTTTTCTTTTCTTCTCTTTTGGCTGGGGGAAGGGGGACAGAAAGTCTTTTCTGGCAGCTAAACCAGGCTAGAGGAAGAGGAAACTACTCCAGTTACTGCACAGAAATACACATCTCTGACTTCCTTCCTTTTTAGCTGGTTTCTAGGTTACAAGCTGAATAAATCAACAGAGGTGAGAGAGTAAATAGAGGCTAACTAGGAAGGCAACATTGTATGACTCTCTGAATAAAATCTGTTCCTTCCAATAACGTAAGAACCTTATACATACACTTAAGAGTAAAATAAATGAGCATTTTGGCTTAATTTATCTTGGGCCATGAAAGAAATAAATTCCTCATCTTTATAGATACAGAAGCCTAAACAAACAAGTGGTTTTCTCCAAGCATATAAACTTCACAACCTCTAAGTTCAATGGCCTACCATTGTAAATATTTTTTAGACATAAGGGTAGGAAAAGAAGATGAACAATAGTAGTAAAGAGGACTTAAATTTAATATGGCCTAATAGGAACACTAACTAGATTCAGAAAAATATTTTTAACATACCCTATTGTCCTAGAAATCTATGAAAGCATATTATCAAACGTGTAAGTACTGCATCATGGTAATATTCAAATAATTAACTTCACAATGAATCCATGAAGATTTTCCAGGCATAAACATTGTTTTCCAGTAGGCTGGTGCAAAAGTAATTGCGGTTTTTGCAATTATTTTTAACCTTTTAAATAGCAATTACTTTTGCACCAACCAAATACCTTCCACAGACTATGAATTCTACAAAAATTTCCACATGATATGAACCTGATATTACTGATTTTTTAAACTCTGTCACTCCCTAAAGTATGCAACACATTCTTTCAACCAATATGTATGGGATGTCTTTTATGTGCAAAGCACTGTGCTTGGCCCTGGAGGCACAAAGGTGAAGAAAAGACAACCAAACTCCTACCCCAGCACACTGTGCAGACTTTAAGAAGGAAACAGACATTAATAGAAAAATCATAGAAATAAAAGATCACAACTCTGTTAAGTACTCAATAATTGGACAATTAGTGCTTCTTTCCCTTTCTTCACTATATCCATGATAACTGCCCCAGTCATCATAGGAGGGGAGTGCAAATCAATGTGACCATTTTTTAACTTTGCAGATAACATGTCATTGATTTTAATGACATATATTTCAGGGAGGAAAAAAAAAAAAACCTCCCCCAAATCACTGTTGAGATTACAAAAACACTCTACGCAAATAGTCTCTGAATTTTTCAGTCGCATTATGGCTGAAATCAGTGTCCTTTATTTTTTTCATTCTAGACTTTCTAGAATACTAATAAAACACATATTCTTACTCTAGAATACTTCCCGTGAGTTTGTCATCTCTATGACTCTTTCAGAATCTCCCTGATTAGTCCCTTTTCCTCACAATATTATGAGGTTTCAGTTACTTTTCTTTCTCTACAACTTTGCAGATTTGTGCGATTAAGATAATCAGTTTTGGGGGCGGATGGGTGGCTCAGTTGGTTAGAGCTCTGGGCAACGGGGCTGCCGGTTCAATTCCCACATGGGCCAGCGAGCTGCGCCCTCCTCAACTAGAATGAAGTCAATGAGCTGCAGCTGAGCTCCTGGGTGGTCAGATGGCTCAGGTGGCTCAGGTGGTTGAGGTGGTTGGAGCGCGGGCTCTCAACCACAAGGTTGCAGGTTCAACTCCTCGACTCCTGCACTCCTGCAAGGGATGCTGGGCTGTAACCCCTGCCACTAAGACTGAACACGGTACCTTGAGCTGAGCTGCAGCTGAGCTCCCAGATGGCTCAGTTGGTTGCCGGTTTGACTCCCCCAAGGAATGGTGGGCTGTGCCCCCTGCAACTAACAATGGCAACTGGACCTGGAGCTGAGCTGTGCGCCCTCCACAACTAAGGCTGAAAGAACAACAACTTGACTTGGAAAAGCCCTGGAAGTACACACTGTTCCCCAATAAAAGTCCTGTTCCCCTTCCCCAATAAAATCTTAAAAAAAAAAAAAAAAAAGATTTCCACAAATAATACAAAACTGTATTTTTAGACCCCAAATTTCACCTTCTTCTAACCTGTATTTTATATTGTCACTAGGACATAGTCATATTTATATATCCTGTCACCATATAAAGCCAGATATGACTAGAATAAAATGCTTAACCTACTTTCCTAAGTTATTTATACCTCTTTCAAAATCACTAGAAGTGCTATCACTACTTCAGAAGCAGGTGCCTCAGAATTCATTAATACAATAACCATGCTTAATGATTTATTTTGTTCCCCTTGTTCATATATAATATTCTGAATACTTTGATAGTTTTCCTTTAAACTTGTCAATAACATGCACTTTTTTACAAATTATTCCATAACTGTAATGTGACTTTGATAAAAATTCCAGTAAGATTTTAGAACTAGACAAATCAATTTGATGGAAAGGCAAATATAATCAGGAACGCTCTAGGAAGGAAAAAAGGAAGAGAGGAAGGGAGGAAAGATGGGAGATAGGGAAGAAGAAAAAAGCGACAATAGGGAACTAGCCCTAACAAATACTACAACATATTCCAATGCTCCAATTACTACAACAGTGTGAAACAGGATTATGAATTAACAGTCATCAATGGGTAATTTAGAAAGTCCCAAGATAGCATCACATGAGCATGGGAATTTAGTGTAACAGAACAGTAGATTTTCAAATCAGAAGGGGGGGGGGGGGACAAGAAGAGAAAACTGAATAAAAGAAAAACTGTTACAATAAAAATGGAACTTTAGGGATTAATAGTCTCATTTTTATAGATGAACATATGGGCACTCAGAGAGATTGTGACTTTTCTTGTCAAAAACTTTGTATAAGCCCTGATACTAGAACCTAGATTTCTTAACTCATAACTGAGTGATTTTCACATTTAAGTTGTTGTGAAAGAGTTGTATTGTTTTCATGTTTCTTGGCATGAGGTGGCAAAGAGCAAAGTGTTTTGCCATGTGCTGAATAAAACTTTAAACTTTGAACATAAAATTGAGGAAAATGAAACCAGTCCAGAAGAAACTGCAAAACCATATAATACTGAGGAAAAGAGATAGAACATAATACATTTATGTATTTTAATAATGCTTATTGACACTTATGTCACCTATCAGAATGATTATAGAAATAAGCAGGATTAGGAAAAGAAAGCAACGCAATATAAAGGGGTTTTTAAAGCTGTGTTCAGAAAAAGAACATTGGGAAGATGATAAAACACTAGTAGTTAAAAGAAAGGGAAAGTTTAATTCCTATTTTGTTACTGTTCTTTCTGTCAAGAAAAAATATTTTTAATATGGAAAGTGTAAACTAAAGATTAAAAATAAACTGAATCATAAAGGATAGGTAGAGGATCCTTTTTGCTTTGTTTTCAGTAACAGAATCAGTTTTCCTTATAAATAACATAATTACATTAGAGATAATTTGGAAAACAAATGAGTGAAAAGGATCCCGTAGTTTTAACCATGTAATTGCACTTTCAGCCTTTTTTCCCCACAAGTATATGTTAACAAGTTTCAAGATACATCTCATGTATAAGTCGCTCATTTTCCTCAGTATTTTTTTCATGTTTTCACATTGCCATCATTCTAAACAGCTACCTAATACTAGAGTGAACGCACATTAAGTTTTATTACGCATTTTCTTAGTGTTAGATATTAAGGCCTTTTTCACTTTTCTATTACAAAAAAATAATAGGAACATCTTTATGCTTTTATTAAACTAAAAATCAATCTAAGTTTAGATGGATTCAAATAAGTTACGCTAGACTATTAAATTGATAGATTAAAAACTGACAGCCAGGAGTGTGAGGTGGGAGATGAGGGTAAGGGGGATCAAACATATGGTGATGGAAGGAGAACTGACTCTGGGTGGTGAACACACAATGGGATTTATAGATGATGTAATACAGGATTGTACACCTGAAATCTATGTAATTTTACTAACACTTGTCACCCCAATAAATTAAAAAAAAAAAAAAGACAGCCATTACTGAGTCTTTGAAAAAAATCATGGCATTAATAAGATATTAGAGACAAATATCTATTAATATTTATAAAGGAAGAAAGGGGCAATTTGGAAACAAACTACATGCTAATAAACTTGAATTGCAACAAAAACTCTGAGATGGATAATTAGAATCATGGAAAGAAAAACCAAAAGTGATTATTAAGAGCCAAATATGTTCTGCAAGGTTAATTTGTCTTTTAATAAAAATAAAGGTTACTTTCATCAAGACAACCTGTAATAGATATGTCAATGAAGAATGGGTTGGATTAACAGTTCTTGATGCATCTGTAGCTGGTTAAAGAGAACTGAATAATAGTTCTGCTTTTAACCTATATAATACTATCTCTTCATCTTTGTTCTTACACACTCCCAAACTTAATGACAAGGTTAGGTCCTATTTCGGGGTTCAAAAAATCAACTAGTAGAATGTGAGGGAGATCTAGCTTCCTAGAAATTCATGTGAAGGAATCTTGGAGGATTCAAGAAACTAAACCAATACAATCTACATATTTTAAAAAAGGGGGAGGGGGTCAAATTTTGACACAAAGTGCCCAGGTACTTTGATACAAAGAAAGGTAGTAATCCCTTTAGATTTTACATTGTTCATACCATCTCTGAGTATCTTGTTCAATTTGGGACCTCATAATATAAGAGAAACAATTACAAACTAGTCTGTCAAAGACATTTAAAAATCATGGATTATTAGGATCATTTGAAGAAACAGAATGTTTTACCTGGAGAAGAGAAGGACAAACGATAATTATGTACTATTATTTAAAGAGTTAGGAAATTTGGAAAGGAAGAACCTTATAAGTAAAATTTCAAGAAGGCCACTTCTAACTCAGCACAAAGAATAAACAAAATTTCTAATAATTAAATACTACCAAAGCAGACTTACTCATGAAGTGGTAAGTAAGCTTCCAGCTTCCAATAATGAGAAGCAATTAAGGAGAATCTGGATGAAAACTAACTTGACAAGTCGGTCATTGAAGGATACCATTTCTGGCTTTGGCAAGGGGGGTGGTTTATAAAACATTAAAGATTCTTTCCAATTCTAAGACTCTAATACTGTCTTCTTTAAGCCACTTAATGTTTAAGAGCAAAGTGAAGATAAGCAAGATTGAACCAAACTTTTCACAAACACTGCTACTACTTTTGCATATATGAAAGCATAAAAGGAGTACTACTGAATGTTCCTCTATAATATTATCCACATAAGGTGGCAGAATTAAAAGTAAAATGTAACATCTCCCATTTCATAATAAATTAAGTTAACCAGGGCTTGTTCTGCTTGGCAGAAATAAAACTACATGGGAGACTTCTGTGGCACGGGACTTCTGTAATCCACAGATCCTTTATCTCTTCTGATGAAAAAGCAAATGTAATTTTGTGGGAATAAGAAATACTACAAAATTAAATCAACCCAACCATAAATGAAAAGCATGTGTTAAAATGGTAATAATCACAAAATCACAGAAGAAATTCAAAGTTAAGCTAAAATAAAATGTCTTACAGCCTTGAGCCCTGGTCAAGCATACCATCCTTAGAGAATACACACCCTTACCTTATGTTTCCTGACCTTTTTTATTCTAAAACTAATTTGAAAATGTGTTTTTCAGTTTTTCTTAATCATTTCACTGTTTGTACTCTTGGAAAGTTGAATAGGATATCTTTTTCTTTACTGGTTTTGTTAATTTCCGTCTGGCAAACATCTGCTTCTTGTGTAGCACAAGTCAACAAGGCTCTACAATTATTTCCCCATTACCTCCTTGTTTGTCAAAAACTCTGATGATGTCAGCAACAATCTGGAAGCTGAAATTTTCAACTAACAAGAAGGATTCATAATTTCCATTAAGTATGACACGGTAGCTATTTTGATTATCTTAAAAATTACTACATTTTAGGTGATAATGACCACGTATGCTAAGTAGCAGCTGGATTCAAAATATGGGTAAGGTAAGACCAAAATTATCAAAGTTTCAGCCATATTTCTTTAAGTATTAATAATTTATGCCAACATTTGACAGCCATGAAATATCAAAGTACTGCTGTGCCAAGTTAAAAGACTACAATGGAAGATAGAACCTTACATGGAAGACTTTGGTTCTAAAGTGTTTTACTTCAATTAGAAATTATTATTCATTTAAAATAAACTTTTCTTGCCTTGTAATATATTGCAGAACTGGAAGTTATACTGCAAAAAAGTACAGAGAAAGTGACTACCCATAATCTAATTTCAGGTCAATAACCACTAATACAATTTTAATTCACTTCCTTTAAACAAAGTCCCTCCCTTCTACAGCTATATGCTTTAATTCAGGTCAGTTCCTGTTTCACTGAGGACAACACCCTTTAAAGAGATAAGGCAACAAAAGTCCCAAGGCTAACTGGGAAGGAAAAAGCTGAGGCCCATTAGTGTTGCCCAGAAGCCTTATTTAAGTTTATCTCTTCAGAGAGAGGCAAGTTTCACAATTAGACTCTTCATGGATAATAAAGATTCCTTCCAGGGTCTCAGTTTCCTTCAAAGATTCAGACAGCCTGTAAGTAGTCTGGGCAAATAAACTTCTTTGGGACTCCTGTGGATTTAGTAATGTTTTAGAGCTTTTGAAACAGTTGCTTTTTCTTTGGGGATCTAAAAGCTTCCCTGCATTGACCACTTGACCATCTGCTTTAGGAGCTTTTTAAAATAGAACAAGTTTTCCTAATTTAAGGAATCCATAGGATTGCCTTTCCAGCTTCCTGTCACATTTAGGCCAAACTGTATGCTTTAACTTTCAGCTGTATTCTACTTGGCCTTGGAGAACATGGGCACTTGAAAAATTACATTATATTTAGGTAAAAAACAAAAATCAAGCCATTAAAAGTGGTCATGGAACTATATACATTTTTCTGTTTCGATGTGAAGAAATGCTACAAAGAGAAGCAATTGTTTATGAAACAGGTTTATCAATGGGTCAGCTAACAATGCCTGTGTACTTTCCATTGCCACTTTGCCAGGAAGGAGGGAGTTTTCTTTATCATTCTCTTACGGTGGTGAACCAGATTGAACTTTGTTATGCTTCATTATGTTTATTACTATATTAATTGGTGAAGAATCCTGAACGGTATACTCTGCTTCTAGAGCTTGATGCTGAAGGCACAGAGGTGTTAGCCAAGTCCGAGAACAGTAGTTCTCAAAGGGTAGCCCCCTGTCCAGCAGCATCAGCAATACCAAGGAACTAGTTAAAAGATGCAAATTCTCATGACTTCATCCCAGACTACTTGAAGCAGAAATTCTGGGGGTGGGGCGTACAACGTGTGTTTTAACAAGCCCTCGGGTTAATTCTGAAGCACTGTAAAGTTTGAGAACCAGTGGCTTATAATGTGTTCTATTCTTAACCTTTCTGGGGTCAAGAAGCTCTGAGTCTGATGAAAGCTATAGCTCCCCAAACAAGACATGCATAATTTTGCACCACAGTTTCAGGGGTCTCCAAGATCATTTGAAGGACTTTCTAAGAATATACATTTCTAAGCTTTAACTCTGATGATCTACTGAATCAAAAACTCTTGTGTATGGGACACTGTGTTGCAAATCTTTTAAAAAGTCACTAAAAAACATCTTTTGCCTGCTGTCTTAATATCCCCCACAAACTGGCTATAAGCATCCTGCCCAGATGAGCAGGTGAATGCTGGCCCCTGGCACAAGTTCTCCTTCCTGCCCTCCAGACCAAGACCTACTAACATTCAAATGCACCAGTGAAATCCCCTTGCTCCTTTTCTTGTGTATTCCGACCTGACCCCCAACAAGGCACTAGCCCACAGGTCCTTGTGCTCTCTTGGCTTCTTATCTGCTTGGTGGAATCTGCTTCCTTGTGGCATGCAGTGACTTTCTCTCTCCAGGACCGATGAGCATAATGAACTTTGTTTTCATGTGCCTTTCCTGTGTCTCTCTTGTGGCTGCACGTGACAACCATCACATAAAAAAAAAAACACAAAAACACAGAACAGGCCCAGGAATACTTAAATGATACCTAAGGTTCAGTCGGCTTTGGGGACCATGAATCTTGGTTGAGAACACATGACCTAGAGTGACTCTATCTCAGAACATACTGCCCCATCCAGGTCTTTGAAATTCTCTCAATAGATCAGGCTCCTTGTCACTTTGCTAACTCAACCTCCTACTTTCTCAGGAAGCACAGAACCTTTAAAGAGCTTACCAACAGCTTATGCTGGAAAGCTGCTCATCCTCAATGCAGGGATATTTGAACCATGTAGAGATTAATTTCACACATCAGGTTTTCAAATTCAAATACCCTAGAGCTAGTAGAGAATAAGCTCTTCGGTATTATGCAGAGAGATTCCTATTTAAAGATGCCTTGGCTTCCTAAAAATGTGAAGAAGTTAAAGTAGGCTCAGAAAGCAGTAATGCTGCTTTCCTAGATTACATGTAAAGAGAGAGCACAGTACAAATAGCAAACAATATAATGGCAAAGGCAGTTTCCTCTTGATGCCTAAAAAAGATGAAGATTCCCATTATGTTGTTCCCTACTTTCTACTCATAGTAGGAGGAACAAAGAGGAAGTTCCTTAAGACATGAAGAGCCAGAAGTGTGGTTAATCATTTAACAAAAGATTTCAAAGCTGATTAAAATAGCCTGTGAAGCAGCAAAAAATTTCCCAGGTCACATGAACTATGAACCCAGAATGAGTTGCTTCAAGATTGTGGCTGAAATAGGTGAAGGCCCAAAATTACACCATAGACTTTTCTATCACATATGATCAACTGCAGCAATTTGTTGCGTTTTGGGTGTGTTTTTTTTTGGGGGGGGGACTAAGCTTAGAAAGTATATATGAAGTTACAATGTAAGGTGCTCATCTTTAGAAAAACATATTCCTGTTACTCATTGAAATATAAAGCATAAAACATTCACTAATAATGAATCAAGCTCTCAAAGTACATACTTTACTAACTACAAGTTCATGGCCATTAATTAGTTAGCAAACATTTATGAGACACCTAACCGATATGCATGATATTATATACAGGAAAGTAAGAATTACCAATATGTTTTCCCTGGCATCTCTCTAGACAACAAAAGAACTAACTTCTCTTGTACAATGAAATTTAACAACAGTAAATGTTAAATATCCAGTTCAGGTTCCAAAAAGCCACTACTTAAGTGTGGTGCAACACACACTCCCACCCCATCCCTCACAGGCACACATTATTATAATATGTGGTAAAACTTGCTGGGTAGCTTTTGATGCAAAAAGGATTAGGAAGTTTTATTCATACTACAAACATTCACTGGAACATCTACAATGTATTAAGCATTGTCCCAGAGATTTTGGATGGAAAGATGAAGCTAAACAGAAACTCAGTATAAGGCAAGAATGTATTGTGGTGTGAATGCTAAAACTGCTAGTATAGAGTGTTCCAAATATGTAAAGCAACAGTACCAACATACTGAGATCACTTCAAATGAAAATGAAAGGTATCACATTCAGAAAGTCATAGACACTAGAATATAAACAACAGGAGGTGATCTGGATCCTGAAGGTCTGTCTATAATCAGGTCATGTTAGGACTGGTTAAAGGTATTGGGAATGTTTAGCCTAAGGTCTTTATTACACTTTAATATTCAGGAAAAACTTGATATGTCTTGTTCTAGAGCAGAGTATCTTAACCTGGGTTAGAAAAAAAAGTCTTCAGGAGTCCAGGTCCAGAAAGTCCTTGAAATTATTTGTAAAAATTTATGAATATAAGCATTTTTTTTCCTGGAAAAGGGGCTTATTGGTAACTTCCATTAGATTTTCAAAGGAGTTCCTGACTCAAAAGATTTAAGAAACAGTGACTAGAAAATAAACTAAGTCCAATATATGAAAGTTATGGAAAGCCAGATTTTGGTTCAATGTTAGGAAAAACTTTACAATTTTAGCTGCCTGGTAATGGGATGAGCTACCTTATAAAGTAATAATATCTCAGAAAGAAAGCATTCACGCAGAGGGTATTTATTTATATAGTACACTACAACATGAGAAGTTGCGGGTACACGTTCAAATCTGTCAGGGTTTTTTGATTTGAAAAGATACATGTTTTGAAATTTTAAATCATATTTAAGAAGAGCAATAGTTTTCAATTATTTATTAAAAGTATATCGGAGGCTAAAATCATTGTTACATAAGAATTTCATTTATGGGTAGGAGGTATATGACATAATAGCTGTAAATATGTGTTTGCTACATTTTTTGGTTAATATCTAATTCTGTTTTACATAACAAGAAAAACAAATGGGCTAATGAAATTCATGATATGGTTAGTATAGATAGCAAGCATCTTATGTAGTATATAGAAAGAATAAAAGGGAATAACTAGAAAGGGAATACACGGAAACACCAAGTAAATCTAATCTATTCATTAAGTTCAGACCATGTCACCTATACATTGATATAGCTATATGTCACCCCTAAAATGGTTGTTCATTATGACACCCCTTATGGTCTCATGTGTCCTCTGCCAAAAATGTCAAAGATGAAAGGCAGCTGCTCAGCAAGACTTTGGTGAGTTATAATTGGGGCCAGGCTTACTTACTCTTGCAAAAGTAAGCATGTATTGATTCCAGGCCCCTTCCCTGGGCTGAGTTCCCAGGCTCAATTCCAACTCTGGTCCTTATAGTTATGCTATCAGCAGGGAAGGCTGCGTGGCACAGACAGGACAAAACTTGTAAGACTAATAACTGAGTATTATGGTCCTTTCATCCCACTACACCCAATTCTAAGTGTGTTGATCAATCTCATATCCTTCCCCTTGTCTCTTTTTAAAATTTAGTAGACTTTATTTCTTAGAGCAGTTTTAACTGAGTAGAAAACAGAGTTCCATACATACCCTACTCTCACACATACACAACTTCTCCCACTATCAATATCCTGAAACAGTGATACATTTGATATAATCAATAAACCTACACTGACATATCATTATCATTCAAAATCCAAGGTTTACATTAGGGTTCACTCTTGGTGTTGTACATTCTATGCGTTTGGACAAATTTATGGCATGTAATTATAATAGTATCATGTAGAAGAGTTTTACTGCCCCCAAAATTGTCTGTCCTCTGCCTATTCATCCTTCCATTCCCCGCACCACTGATCTTTTTACTGTCTCCATAGTTTTGCCTACTCCAGAATATCATATAGTTGGGAGTCATACAGTATGTGGTCTTTGAAGATTGGCTTCTTTCACTTAGTAAAATATGCATTTGAGGTTCCATGTCTTTTCATGGCTTCATAGCTCATTTCTTTCTGGTGCTTAATAAATAATATTCCGTTGTCTGGATGTACAACAGTTTATTTATCCATCCACCTATTGAAAGACATCTTGTTTGCTTCCTAGTTTTGGTAATTGCAAATAAAACTGCTATAAACATCTATGTGCAGGGTTCTGTATGAAAAAACGTTTTCAACTTATTTGGGTAAACACTAAAGAGCACAATTGCTAATCGTATGTTAAAGAGTATGTTCAGTTTTGTAAGAAATGCCCAACTGTCTTCCAAAGTGGCTGTAACACTGCTTTCCCACCAGCAATGAATGAGGTTCCCGTTGCTCCCTATCCTCGTCAGCATTTGGTGGAGTTAGTGTTTTGGATTTTTTCCATTCTGTAACCGAACAGAAAGTTTGTCCTCCTGACAACAGCAGAGCCAAACACCGAATATGGAGAATTGCAGTGGAGAAATTAGGGTGGCGTTATTGCTAGCGCTACACAAGGAGAATGGGAAAGCTATTGTTGCTCAAGAGCCCGAATTCCCTGGCTGCTTATAGGTCGTTAAAGGGTGAAAGTGGGGAAGGGTCTTCAACGCATGATCAGCTTTTAGGTATCTTCTGATTGGTTTGGAGGAACAGTTACAGAGAGGTATTTTAAGATTTCTGGCACCATTTAGTTTGGAGTTTGTGATTGTGGTCAGCAAGAGTCAGCAGTTTTCTAAGTGTAGGGGGGCGAAGGAAGGGTGTTCTGGTTGCAGTAAAAATAACTCAAGGTATATTATACATCTATATGTTATCTGTGATTCCAGAGAGGGAACGAGTATCCCCAAGGCCCTGGTTTATGTCTGAGAGTTGACGTAGGTGAATTTGACATAGGTGAATGTAAGGAAAAGGGACTCGGGTCTGGTTTCTTACAAATGAGAAATTGGGTGTGGGGTTTGGGGGGAGGGGGGGGCCCAGAAGGGGTTCTGGTTCAGTTTCAATTCTAATAGGCATGTAGTGGTATCTCCGCATTTAAATTTGCAATTCTATAATGACATCTGATGTTGAACAACTTTTCACATGCATATTTTCCATCTGTAAATCTTTGGTGAGATGTCTATTCAAATCTTTTGCCCATTTGTTGTTTCCTTATTGTTGAGTTTTAAGAGTTCTCTGTATATTTTGGACAACAGTCTTTTATTAGACGTCATTTGTAAATACTTTCCCCTTGTCTGTGGTCTGTCTTCTCATTCTCTTAATCCCCTTATTTGTTGCTACATAATTTTAAACTGTTTTAGTAACTGTAATTCCAATATTTTAATACGATTTGTGGGCTTTCTGTTGCACACCCTTTGGGAGACTCTGCCAGTTAGTGCAAATGGAAGATACCACTGTATCAAAGAGATTTTCTACACAACACTAGTAAACTTCAGCTCAGCTATCAAAACTTCTGAATTAATGAAGTTTAGATCATTGTACTTTTCCTCAGTTCATTCTTTTGGTAGTCATGTAAAAGAACTTTCATTTCACTTGGTTTATTTATGTAATAATTTCATAAGTGAAAAACTAAAAATGTTCTCTATTGTAGAACTAGTAATTTACTTCTAATTACTCATTTTGATAGGCACATGATAAAAATTATTTATGATTTGAAGTAAAGAAACAAAAAACATGAATATAAAATTCATGGTGGGACATACTAACTAAAACAGCAAAAACAATCACTGATGAATAGTAAAAACCTGTGGGAATCTTTGTCTTTTTTAGCAATGGCAGCAATGATCTGGCTTATATATTAAGATAATGAGCATTGACTTGTTTTTCATGAATAGAGACTAGTGCTACTTGATGGATGGTATTTGCATACTTATTTATAGTTTAAATTTATATTTGTAAGTTAAATCCTGTAGCAATAAAGCTCCAAAAGACTAAAAATTCCTTAGTTCTAAAGTAAGTATTATTGCAGCTGATGTTAAAGTTTATGGGCTACTGGTTGAATCTTTAAAAAAAATTTTTAAACATAGCTTTCAATACAATAGCATTTACTATAAGATATTACGTGAATATAAAATCATGTCACAAATATTTAAAAATTGTGGCTCTTTAGAAATGTCATCCATTATTCAAAAACGATTACAGAGCAAAGGTTCTAAGAAGACTGTTACAAAATTTTTAAATTATAATAAACATGAATATGAAAATCGCAAAATGTATCTAAAAGACTAATAACATGCACAAAATCAAACGTACAATGTAGCCTTTTTCAAATAAAGAGATGATAAACAGGATGATACTTTGAAAATATGTAAATTACACGAATATCCTAGGAAGTTTAGGCCAATAATGGGAAAATATCCTAAGAAGTTTAGGCCAACAATGGGAAAATACCCTTAAAAAAAGGTCTACAGACACGAATCACACTACTAGGAGACTCTGAAAACTTACGAAAATTCCTGAAAACACTGGAAAACATTTAACACTGACTGAGAAAGAGCTCCTGAGGTTAGGGAAAGATTCAGTATGCACAAGATAAAAACAAAATAACCTAATAAGATTTGTACATTTCTAATGTGTACGATTCCCAAGATGCTTAAAAATTAACATAGTTACAAAATGCTTGCAAATTTGCTGTTACAAAAAAGACAAAAATGAAAAATGAGGACTGGCTATAGAAGTTTATGTTACTGAGCTCACAAAAAGGTACTGACAAAGTAAAGAATACTTATCATCTGTGGGATTATTTACAAATACTAGTAGTAGTTATTTAGAAAAAAAAAATCTGCTCAGAATCATGGTTGCAGTATTTTTGCTATCCTTTTCCCTATAATAAATACTACTTTAAGGACTAACCTCTTAATTTAACATTTGTCTTTTTCTTTTTCTTTTTTTGTAGGGGAGGAGGAGAGTAGAATAAAAGGGAAAATACTTGTAGACATAAAATATTTGTATTTCCATTCTATATTTTAACTTCACTCCCATAGGCTTTTTTAAAAAATATTTTTTTTATTTTTCAATTACAGTTGACATACAGTATTATAGTAGTTGCAGGTGTACAACATAGTGACAGACATTTATACAACTTACAAAGTGATCACCCTGATAACTCTAGTACATATCTAACACCATACATAATTATTACAATGTTATTGACTATATTCCTTATCCTACACTTCACATCCTCATGACTGTTTTGTAACTACCAATCTGCACCTCTTAATCCCTTCCTCCATCACCCATCCCCCAAACACCTCTCATATGGCAACCATCAAAACGTTCTTTGTATTTATTAGTTTGATTTGCTTGTTTATCTTGTTTTTTAGATCCTACATATAAGTGAATATCATATGGTATTTGCCTTTCTCTTTCTGACTTATGTCACTCAGCATAATACCCTCTCAGTCCATTAATGTTGTTCCAGATGGCAAGCTTTCATTCTTTGTCATGGCTGAGTAATGTTCCATTGTATATATGAACCATATCTGCTTTATCCATTCATCTATTGGTGAACACTTAGGTTGCTTTTATATATTGGCTATTGTAAATAATGCTGCAATGAATGTATAGATGCATGTCTTTCCGAATTAGTGTTTTGGGTTTCTTTGGATAAATACCCAGAAGTGCAATTACTGGGTTCTTCTTTGTTTCTTGTTATAGTCTGTTTTAAAGTCTACTTTGTCTAAGTATTGCTACCCCAACTTTTTTTTTCATTTCTATTTTCATGAAATATCTTTTTTCATTCTTTACTTTCAGCCTGTGTGTATCCTTATACCTAAAATGAGTCACTTATAGGCAGCATATATAAGGGTCTTGTTTTCTTATCCTTAAACACTAAAAATGGATTTCTTATTATAGTACATTGACAAAGTACTATAATGGATTATGTCCCAATAGAACAGAGCTCACCTCTGTTTTAAATGCCCTATAAATAAATATCTATCTACTCTGTTATTGCTGCCCATAGTTTTTGTATAAAATATTAATTTACAAACTCTTCAGCAAAAATATAAAATGATCTGCACCTAACCAAATAGTGTCAATTCCTATGAATTCCAAGAAACTCTACATAAATACCCTTATCCTTATGTTCAAATACTGTCAGCAAACTCATCTTGTAAGAACAAGGAGAAAGCCTCTCAAGGTACCCAGTCTTCGTGAATTTTCAGTTTTCTGTGGATGATTAAGTCTCTGAATTATTTCACTTATAACAATGATGATGATCCTTTACTTATTTCTAACAAATACTTGTAGACTGTAAGATAAACTCCTAAAAGTAGAATGTGAGTTAATGGGTATGTATAATTAGAACTACAGGTAATCTGTATTTTCTAAAGAAACAAGAAGTATAGCCCATTAAGCAAATCTATTACTTAAATGCTGGGCGGTTACTACACTTTGGTGAATACGACATCCAACTGAATATCTAAGGTAATATGCTAATTCAGTCTGGTTAGAAAACTCTGTTAATTATAGCACTAATGAGGCCAAGGTCAGGGACTGGCACATGGCTTTATATGTTTGGTTTCAAAGCCACAAACTACTCTCTAAAATACTATCAGTATACTCATTAAAAGCACAATAAAAGTACTGATGAAATATTATTTGAACCACACAGAAAGGGAGACGATCCTTGTTTGTTTGGACATTAAAAAACAAATTGTACGTCTTTCAAATTTGCTACTTTAGGAAATAATGTTAGTTTGGAGAACTTGAAAAAAGGAAAAAGTTCTGTCACAGGAAGGATACTTTCATAGAATCATCTTTCTTACATGAACAAAATCTTTGCTAGCTATTATGTATTTTCTTTCCTGAATCTTAAAGGTGGATCATCTAAACAGCATAACATTACTTTCAGGGTGAGAATTGATAACCTAAGAAAAAATCATTAAGAAAGAACCAATAAACACTGCGTACTCAATTAAAAAGTCTTAGCACATTTCCTCAATGACTACTAAAGCATGTACTGCAGGAAGGACAATAAAGAAAACTGCTTGCAAATCAATGTCTCAGAAACACAGGGTACAAAAATAAAAATACATGCAGGAAAACACCAGTTATCCTTTTACTCCAGTAAGTACATCCAATTTCCTTAGCCCAGAGGCAACTGTTTTAACAAATTCTTATGTTTTCTTCATGAGATACTGTATGCATATTCAATCATGCACATATGTATACATAATATACAGACCACGTATAAAACAAATGTTTTTTTTTTTAATTCTACATACTTTGTTCTGCACTTTTACAAAAATTTACCATATTCTGAAAACCAATCCATTCCCTATCAGTATATCCAGAGCTACTTCATTGTTTTTAATGGCTGCCTGTTTCTATCCATTGGATGCATGTATCAAAATTTACTTAACAGTTATTGAGGCTATTTCCAATCTGCTATTACTCACAAGAAGAACCCTGTAGTTAAATCATTTTCCACCAATGCATGTAAACTGTAAGATAAATTCCTAGAAGAAAAATGTCTGAGTATATACTTAGAACTGTTCTCCATAGAGTTTATATCATATATACTGGTAACAGCAATGAATAAGTGGTAGTTTTGCTATACTCTTCAAAAAGATGTTAACAAAACTTTTGATCTTTGCTAACCTGGTATTTGAAAACTGGTATCCCATTACAGATTTCTCTTGCAAGAGAACCTCTTTAGAGAGCACTTGACACGTTTCTCTTCATAGACTGCTAAAATTGGAGCAAAAGTCAAAAGAAACCTTTACGACATAGTATAACTACATTTTTACTTCCATTATGAATCACGTGAGTTGCAAAACTTTAATTCATTATTTTAAATGTTTATTAAATTGTGATTGTGCAGTCTGACTTCTACTCCTTGACCAAGACAAAAGTTAATGAAATCTCTAGCACTACCTGGATTTAGTAATGAGGTCATCTGTCAGGTCAGGTATTGTTTGGAATTAGCCACAAAATGGCCTCTTAAAATGTAGATTTAAGTCACATTCAAATAATAATTACTTCTTAGAAATCAAGAGTGGTGAAGATCCATTTTCTGCCTAGAGTTTACAAACATATATAGAAACTTTACTAAAACTCAAAGAAGGCCATGGGGGGAGAGGGAGGTTATGCTGTAACTGTCACTAAGCATGTTTTACTATAATTTCTTCAATCACTGACTCACTCTTGACCTAATGATCTAAAAATCTTTGAGCCTAAGATTCCTCATCTATCACCTTGACTTTATTGTGAATCATCGAGGGAAGAGAGGCATTCCTCTAACTTATAAAATAACAGACTTCTTTTTTAGAACACTAGGTTTTCTACAGAACATAGTTTGACATAGCCTCACCAAAAATTTTCTAGAGTAAAACCCATGCTTTTACCTATACCAAGGTATAATTTAAAATTTCTTCCATGAAGGGGTCTCTGATTATACTTTGCTTATAGTTTTAATCAATCCCAATGCCGACTCACATTCTTCCCTAGGGCTTGAATAGTTGATTCATGTCATGTTATTTGCCATGGTATGTTGTTTTGTAAGTACTTAAGACATTTCAAACATCTCAGGTTAATAACATATAAACTATTTAAAAGGAGGTTCTTTTTAAAATATGTTTCCTTCATGGTTTGTGACAGTAGAAAACGGTGCTTTGCTCACAAAAGCAGCAGTAAGAGCTTGTTATCTGACTTTGTTGACCCCTAAATTACCAAGATTCTGTTTATCAACAGATTATATTACAAAACACTTTAACTTCTTACTAACAATTTTTCTGGTAACAACAGAACAGTTTCAACAGGAACAGTGAGGCTATTCCTGAAAAGCTACTGTCTCTAATATATACTGATATTAGAAGTGGTACTCTTATGACACTAATTTTATTCTATTCTAAATTACAGTAATTAATGCACTTAACTGAGTAAGGACTTTGCCCTACTCATCTTTGTATTCCTGGCAGCATCTTTCTATCAGAATTATGTTTCATATAGGTGCTACTAAATAAAATCTCTTAACTGTTATGATCCCAAAAAGGGCAAAACGGCCAAATTGATGAAAATTTCAAATTTCTGGGAACCATTTTAAATATGAATAATAGTTAGCCTTTCCCATTATCAGGAATGCAATCAAAATAATTCATTCTGGATTTCAGAAGGACTTGGTAACAGAAGTTTGGGCATAAGACTGTTTCTACTTTTCAGACCCAGGGATGCCCAGATATAGGTTATATCTGAGAAAATAAGGATTTAGGATTCAGAGACAGTAATTAAAAAAGAAAAAAAAAAATCAGCTGCTGGTTAAACTTCAAAATGGAAAATTACTCAAGTATAAATAAAACTATCGTATCATACTTTATTTGAGCATTCATATGAACAAATAAACTTATTTTTTAAGTTGGCAGGTATGATTCTAAATGGGAGATTCTTTTGTCTACAATGCAAAATCAACTTTTATTGTTGGTAACGTCTGCCACAACAAGAATACTGACTACGCTAACAGTCTGTAGAGTAAAAACACTGAGTTAAGCTGGAAAACCTCAGTGATAACGAACAGCAAGCAGTTGCTTTATACTTACTTTCAATCTGTGTGAAGTCTTTTGGCAAAGGATTTTTGATGGGATTTGCAACTGTACTCCACTATAAAACACACACACACACACACACACACACACACACAATTGGGACATAGTAAAGAGGGAATTCACTTCTATTTTATTTCCAAATAGATGTCTTTTAATACATCTTTTATACTAACCAAGCTATTCAGTTAAATAGGCAAAAAAGTGTGGGGGCAGTTTTAACAAAAATTTAAACCATAATCAAAGTTAGCATTCAAACATAGTAAGAAATCTCTATCCAAATTCTCAACTAACAACATTTCCTATACTCTAATTAACAAATTAACATTAGCAGCTTAGCATATCCAACAAAAGAATGACTAGGGTAACCTACAGACAAAGGTATCTAGGTAAAAGATAAGTATAAAATAACACCTGTTTAAGCATTTGTAAAGTGTTTAGTACTGGGGCAGTGCTGAGCAAGGTTCAAAATGTTTTTTAAAATACAGGTCTCGGCTAGGGTTCCTATAACAAAACAAAACAACAAAAAAATGATTATCAAGTTGTCTCTAACAAGGATCTATTTAAAAGGGCGTTTTAGTTCTTCACAGGACTAGTGCTGAGATTTTATTACTGCTTCCCTCTCAAAATCATTTTTCTAATAGGGAAACTAAGTTCTCCTGGGTTATAACAATATTCATGTGCATTTTAAATTACTTCATTTCTCAGGCAGACACATCCTCTAATTTAAAGATAAACCTGTTGTAACAGCATGTGTTATGGTCTGAATTGTATCCCCTCTTAAAAATTCGTATGTTGAAGTCCTAATTCCTAGTACCTCAAATGCTGACCAAGTTTGGAAACAGGGTTTTCACAGAGGTAATTAAGTTTATTTGAATCAGGTCATTAGGGTGGGACACAATCCAGTATGACTTGTGTCCTTATAAGAAGAGGAAAGTTAGACAGGTACAGAAGGGAGATGCTATGAAGACAAGATGGAGAAGACAGCCATCTGTAAGTCAAGGAAAGAGCCCTGGAACAGATCCTTCCCTCCTCATAAGGAAGCAATTCTACTGACACTTTTTATACTTGAGACTTGTCTCCATACCTGTGAGAAATAAATTTCTATTTTTGAACCTAGCCAGTCTTTAGTACTTTATTATGGCAGCACTAGCAAGCTAATATAACAGGTGTTTCGTCATTTAACATACTTCACAAAAAAAGTTCTACTGAAACTGCAGGGAACCCATATAGGGAAAAAAGTGAGCAATGTATATGCTGTCACCACATAATTTTGTCTTCTGAGCAAAATCTCAGAATGAGTCATTATATCCTGAGTAAAATTCACACTAAACAATTGTGGCCTCCACTGAAGCAGGGCTTTTGGGTAGAATGGTATGTGGTAGGAAAATACTTGGTCAGACAACAGTTTGCTTCTTCTTCCCTTTTATTTTAATTCAAGTAGACTATGGCCATCTTAGTACTTGAGCTTTGATACGAAGAACGACACATTTTCAGGTAATAGATATTACATGTGTTACAAGTTTAATTCAAGAGGTAACATAAATATAAAAACTGCTAGGTGTCTCAACAGTAAATAGTAATAAATAATACAAAAAAGACACACATTATACTAATGATTAAGTGATGCCTTGACTTTCAGATAATTTTTTGAATCTTTTTGTGCAGTTTAGCTCTCCAAACATTGTAGGGACTAGCTGAAATGTGAGATGAGACTAGAGTTCTCTTTTAAAAAATACCTATTCCATGTTTTTTTATTCTTAAAAGATCCAAAATACTTTGAAAATATATATTTAAGTGCAAGGGCTTTAAGTATCCTCACCATTATGCCTGTAGAAGAAGTATATGAATTTTAAGTATCAAAAACCTATTAATAACACCATATGTATTACTGAGTTAACAGAAATACATTTTACTGTTTTCCAAATATTCAAGTAAACACTATGATAGATAAATTTTGTGGGTGGTTTTCCTTCCTAACATGTTTATTAGGATCATTATTCAGTCTGGTCATTTTCTTCCTCTTCACTTCTCCTGGCTTAGGCATCCCTTGGTTAACTGCACTTACTTTATTAGAAGGTCTTTCTCAAAGGCATACTGCTAATGCTTGTAATGAAACTTTATAGTACCATAAGTAATTTAATTAAAATATTTTTCTGACATTACTTCTTAGAATCTATTCTGAAAAGAAGGTATTAAATACAAAATTTCTTTATTTCAATATTTTATAGTGGTTGGCATTCACAGTAAAAGTTTTGGCAGATTTATTTGAATTTTCCTAGTATGTCCTTTCTTTTTGTCCAGTTCCTATTCCAAAAGGGAAGCATAAATGTTGACATTCACAAAAAGTTAATACTCTTCACCCAATGACTTATTTAAAAAAATATATGAAACACCCAGATATTACCCACTTCAGGATATTTCAATGCTTCATCATAAATACTGTTCATATTAAAAATAAGTAGGACAATTAAAAAGTAGATTTAGGTTTCCGGGTTAAGATGGCGAATTACATACATGCATTTAACTTCCGTCCCTCTTGAAACCCTACTAAAAACATCAGGGACATTCTTTAGAAAGAAAAACACTTTAGGATAGGGGAAAAAGGAGGAAGAAATAGGAATATCACATTTTGAAAGTTAGAAAGGAAATGGACCAGTAGGAAATGACTTAGATCAGAGAAAGCTAAATTCCAGGCTGAGATAGAGAGAAGTTGAGAAGCAATCCATTTTACACCACAGACTCTTCAAAAGGCTTAAGAATTGGCAGTATCATATAACATTGGACCTGAGGGTAAAGGGAAGAGAGGTCTAAAGCAAGAAAGATGTCAGTGGCAGCTATTTAAGAAAAAATTAGATCCTTCAATTCTGTTTGTGACTCCATGTACTAGGGAGATAAGCCGTCTTAGAAGTATATTCTCTGGTAAGTTTAAAACAGAGGGTCTCTGGATAGAGACAACACAAACCCACTTCTGGGTTTCACCATCATATCCAAACTAAAATAGGAAAATTAAGTGTATATATACTAATATTTAGAGGAAGAAAATCCAGCACTCTTCACCCCACTTGGTACCCACAATCCCTGAGTCAGATCCTTACCACATAGGCAAGAGACTGATTCTTTCCCAGGGAAAGTAACAAATCTGAGAAATTGTAACTCAAAACCCTAGTACGAGAGTTTGACGCACAGTCTTCCCAGATCATCATCCAATAAAGTTCAAAATAGACAAACCCTGTCCATGTACTTGGAACTTTCCAATCAGCATTTTAGTTTTCTTCTCAATCAAATCTTATTTGGTATCTGTAGAAAACTTCTAACTCTAAAAGGTAAAAGTTTGTGAACAAATAAGACAAAAGAAAAAGAGTAACATGTAGGAAATAGAGACTATGAAGGGAGACCAAAACATTAACAAAACTGAAATGTATATTCTCAAAATAGAATAGTTCACCCATGAAACAAAAACAGATGCTATTTTTAAAAATCAGTAGGAATCTTAAAAGTTGAGGAAATTTATTTTCCAGGAAATTAGAAATTGTAAGTAGAACAAAAACACAAAGAAATAGAAAACAGGAGAAAAAAAATGAGAGCACCAGAGGAAAAATGAAGGGTCACCATCCATTTTTGGACAGAACAACAACAACAAAAATGGAGGGAAAGCTATAATAAAAGGGGGAAAAACAAAACAAACAACACTAAAGAACATCTCCCAGGGCTGAGGAAGTAAACTGCCAGATTAAAAGGGCCTATGTTTATTAATGGATGAAAATAGACACATACAAAGAAACATCACAGTAAACTTTCAAAACCTTTGGGGATAGAGAAGATTCTACATGCTTCCAGAAAGAAAAAAAAGTGATATACAAAGGATAAGGAAATAGAAAACCCTCAGGCATATCAACAGATGGCTTAGAAGCTTTTAATATAATGGCACATTTGAAAATAGTGAAGAAAATTTATTTCTAAGCTAGAATTAAATACCTAAACAAACCACTATCCAGAAAGACCAAAAAATGTATCTTCTCAAGTATCCTATTTCAAGAAGTTAATTCAGGATGTGCTCCACCAAAATGACAGAGTAAACTAAGAGAGAAGGCAGGGACATAGAAAACAAATGCACCAACACATTAACAGGGAATAAGGCAACCTCTATGAATACAGTCAATGAAGAGCCTAGGATTATAGCTGGGTAACAGACCTAGAGGGTAATCAATCTACACTGGGACACTGTGATACAAGAAATAGGTATGCTGAGGTCTATTGTCAACAAGATCTTCTCTGCCTCTGTAACTTCTTTAGCTTGACAGAATTTCTGGGTTTAAGTCTAATATGTACTTGGCTCGTCTTGATCATGTGGTAATGAAGCTCTTGCTCCCTGTTGTGCTGCATAGTATGTCTTGAGAACATGCACTTCATGCTACAGAACTGCTGTGCTCTGACTTATTTCTGAGAACTTGAGGTAAACCATACTGAGTTCAAAATTATGAGGCAGACAGTAGCCCATTTCCCTCTCACTATACTCTGGTGAGGCATCTAGTATCTAGTCTACAACAAAGGCCTGACAGATGCCTCAATGGTGCTAAAGAAGACACATCATCATTACTCATTTTATGAGTGAGTATTTATGACCTCCTCCCCACCCCCCAAAAGGCACTGGGAAGCCGCACAATGACTTAGAAACTGTTCTGCTTGTATCTACTTCTGGAGCCTTTATCCAAAGGTAGCAATAATACACTCTCCATACAGCTTTAAGTCTGCCTTTGTAACTCAGTTTTTGAAAAGTAAACAATAACTGTTTCTGGATAAATACTTGGTTTATAAAGCTATACATAAAAGCAAGAGAATAGACACAAATGTCATGACTAGTTACCTGTTTGGGGATGGGGAAGGAGGCAGAAATGCAACCAGGGAGGGAAATACTGAGGAACATTGGTAATATTCTACTTTTTAACCTGGGTGACAGCTAAAAAGTTCGAGGTAGGTCATTTTATTATGTAAATTTATATAAAATAAGATAGTATATAAGCATGTTTTATGCATGTTTTTATTTTTATAGTGCATTTCACAATTTAAAAATAGGTTTAATATTTTCTGAACTAGCTAGCAACTATATGAATCAGACAAATAAACTTTTCTGTTAAATTCATCTAGAAATGCTCAAAATGGGCTTCTCCCAAGAATGCAAGGACTGTTCTATGAATGTAATTCACCACGTTAACACAGTAATGGAGAAAAATATAGTTATCTCATTAGATGCAGAAACAACATTTGATGAAATTCAATAATAATTTATGAACAAGAAGAAAAACTGTTAAGCAATGTAAGAAACCAAAAAATTCCTTAACCTAATAAATGGAATCTCTGTAAATTCTAGAGCTAATGTCACTTTTAATGGTAGAACACTAGAGCTGAGATTTCCAACTATCATGCCTCCAATAGGTAACAAACAAGGTAGTGTCCCTGATTTTGATCTATTTAGCCTTTGAGGCAGGTGGAAAAGGCCTAAGGCAATGGGAATCCCAATTACAAGAAGCTGCCTAGTTTACTCCAATGTGCTATAAAAATGTAACATTTTCTATGTTTGCCATGACATGAACAAAGTTGAAAAGGCAGTGGTGACTCATAATAATTATGTATTTCTAATTTGGAAAGCTACCACAAACTTTTTCCTCATAGACGTTAGTATTCCTTTATCATCAAGAATAGTACAATGATGCCGGCTGTAAATGGCATAAAAATGCCTGCTATGATCATCTGTATCCAACACTGACCTGCAGTTTTTAGTCCACACAGTAGACAAGAAAAGGAAATTTTGAAAACAGTATAAGCTTTGGAAAAGAAAAAATAAAATGGTCATAAGGCAAAAAGTCCAACATAATTTAGAGTCAAACCATTAGTACTCTGTTCAGAAAAGTCTATTGAACAAAACAATCACTACACAAAAATTAATCTTACTTCTATACCTGAGCATTTATTACAAAATGTAGCACAAAAAGATTTTACTTACAATAGCAAATAACAATACAAAAAGATTACAGGAATTAGTCAACAAGTGTTTCAAGACCTTTAGGGAAAACAGCTATGAACTCTTATCTAAAGGCCTAACAGCCTAAATAAATAAAGACATACACCATTCATAGAGGAAAGGACTCAATATGGTAAAACAGACATTTTCCTTAAATTAATACATAAATTCAATACAATTTCAGTCAAAAATCTCAAAGGAATTCTTTCTTCCATGAATCAAGCTAAGCTTGCAAACTGCCAAGGATAGCCCTGATAAAACTTCAAGACAACAAAACAGAGGCACTTGACTTATCAGGTAACGAGACTTAAAACTACAATATTTAAGGTAGTGTTCTATTGGTGCAAGAAAGACTATTGGAGCATATTAGAGAGATCAGAAAAAGTCTTATTTATTAAGAAAAATTGTTATTTAAAAAAGGTTGCATTGCATAGCTGTGGAAAAGGGATGAATTATTTAATAAATGTTGCTTAGGAAATCAATATATTTCATGGGAAAATTTTGATCCTTACCTCACAAAATACACAAAATTGACTACTCTAAAATCTAAAAGTTTTATTCACTAAAATTTACAAACAAGTGAAAAAATGAGCTACTGGGAGATGATATATGTAATATATAACCAATAAAGGATTAGTATTTGAATATACAAAAAATCCTTTGAATTAATTTTTTAAAAGAGACATCTTTTTATTAAACAATGGATAAAAAATATTGAACAAGTGACAGAAAAAAGAGGAAGCCTAAAGGTCATCAAATGTATGAAAAGAAGCTCAATTTTACTGGTTATCAAACAAGCACAAATGAAAACAATATTAAGATATGATTTTATGAGATTAGCAGCAATTTATAAAGACTGATACAGTTGTGAAAAAAATAGGAACTCTCAAGAAGAGCTGATGGAAAATACATGTAAACAACGCCCCTGGAGAGCAATTTGGCAATGTCTAATAAAGTAAGTACACTCTAAGTTAAACAATTCCACCTCTAGAAATATACCGTCTAAAAGGTCTCACTGTACACCACAGAAATAAGTACAAAAATGTTCACTACAAATTGTTCCTAATAGAAAAAAGTAAACAACCTAAAAGTTATTCATAGTAGTATGGATAAATATATTTGACAGAATCATATACTGTGTTTCCCCAAAAATAAGACCTAGCCAGACAATCAGCTGTAAAGCGTCTTTTATAGTAAAAATTAATGTAAGACCCGGATATTTACTATATATTATTTACATATATTACTTGTATTGTATTGTAATTGTAATTGTAATTGTATTGTATTGTATTGTATCACATTATTAGTGTATATATTATACCCGGTCTTATTTTACTATAAGTAAAATAAGACCGGGTCTTACATCAATTTTTGCTCCAAAAGACGCATTAGGGATGATTGTTCGGCTAGGTCTTATTTTCGGGGAAATATAGTAACTCAATCTAAATGTCAGTTAAAACTAATGAACTTAAAATACTAAGTCACAAAAACAAAGTTAAATGAATAAAAGCAAATTGCAGAATGGTATATACAGCATGTCAAGTTTAAAACATGCAAAGCAATACCACATACCGTTTATAAATGCCTATGTATACAGTCACAGACAGAAGCACATACAAGAATAAGAAACAACAAATTTAGATCATGATTCCCTAGCATTAGGGAAAAGTAAAAGTACCTGAGGAGCACTTTTATTTCAAACATAGAAGACCCGGAGCAACTATGGCAAAACATTAGCAACAAAGCTGCATGGTATAAACACAGGGTTACATTAGATTATCCTCCATATTTACTGTATGCTTTTATTACATAAGTTTTTCATTTTGATTTTGAGAAAACCTGAACTATTAAGCCATATATGTTAAAAGCCAGTTTAATTCTTTAATTAAAAAAACCAAGCAAAATTACTTATAATAAGGAATAACTCCCAATCTCTCACTGACTTAACTCCAGGTAATCTAAATTTTAAACCTATCTGTGCACCAGCTAATGTCAATACCCTAAGAAATGTGAATAGAATTCATGTAATCTAAGCTAAAAAATTCCTTTTTTTAGCTCTATGAAGAAATCTAAATAAAAATATCTACTTACAAGGACTAAATTGAATATATTTAAAGAATAAGTTTTTAAAAGGAAAAAACTTTTGTTATGAGATACATATTTTTTTATAGTTGTGAGAAATGGAAATGTGAAGTAGAAAATTTAGCAGGAAAACTTTTCTAAATGCCTTGCATAGTGTTTTACAATACTGTCAATTCCTGAATTTTCTTTCCTCTCCTATTCTTATACTTAATTCTTCTGCTAATAATCACTTCCTTAAAACATCTAAACCAATAATTTACTTTTCTCACACCAACTTTTCTACCTTATGGCATTTCAAAATGACTTACAGGATCAAAAACCTAAAAACACAGATTGCAGAAAAGGAAGCCAAGAATATTGTCCCCTAAAGTACAGTGTACCCTTGAACAATAGTTTAGGGGCACAGACCCCCCACACAATTGAAACTCCATGTATAACTTTTAACTCCTCCAAAAACTTAGTTGTCCCTTGGCATCCACAAGAGATTGGCTGTAAGTGCCCCACGGACACCAACATCCACAGATGCTGAAATCCCCTACATAAAATGGCACAGATCAGTGCATACAACTTGTCCCTCCACATGCGTCGGGACTATCGAACTACAAATCAAGAACAGCACAGCTATTTATTTTTTAAAAACCATGTGTAAATGGAAATGCATTCAAACTCATGTTGTTCAAAGGGTCAACTATGTAATAAAAATGATGACTGTTTCCTAAGTGTTTTAAAATCCATCTCCCTCCTTTTCCTATTAGCATACGCATTCTCTATGGCAGTTTGGTAAGTCATAAGGAGTATAAATAACTTCTAGTGCTGACGTGACATGGTGTCTGAATAGTTTTGCCACTTATTGAGTATATGACAAAGTGAAAAGTTATGTAAGCCTTCTGAGCATACTACATTTTTTAAAAAGTTATAGAAATTAAAGGAAAAAATGAATATAAAATTATTTAGGGATAGGGGTGTGGACTGGGGGTAGGGTTTGTTTGTGGAAAGATGCTCCTTTGACAACATCAAAACATGAAAAGCAACTTTCAGGTAATGTGCCTTATCCCTAGATCTTAAAGTAACTGAAAGTCTGTACTTATTTATTAAAAAGGTATTTTATTTTTAATATAACAAACATGAGAATCCATTCACAAAACAAAAACTATGTGAATAGTCAACTTTAGAAGATAGTACCAAACTACTTTATAAAATTGTTCCATCATTTTACATTTCCACCAGGAAAGTAAAAGAGAGCCCAAGGATTTGCATTTTCTCAAACACTTGGTATCATCACACTTTAAAATGTGTGCCAAAAATGTTTTTGCAAAATAGTATCTCTTAATGTGCATTTGCCTGATCAGTAGTGATGCCAAATACCTCTTAATGCGATTATTAGCCATGCAGTATTCCCCTTTTTGTGAAATGTCTGTCTGTTCATTGATCCAACCTTCTTCCCCCCTCCTTAGTCTATTGTGCATTACTTATTAGTTTATAGAAAATATTTAATATACTCAATTAGTCAAAGGTTTGTTTTTTGTGTGTTTTTTTAAGGAGGGCACAGCTCACCATAGCCCATGCGGGAATCAAACTGGCAACCTGGTGTTATTAGCACCACGCTCTAACCAACTGAGCTAACGGGCCACCCCCTCAAAGGCATTCTTAGATGAAGAAAAATTAACCACAAAACAGAATTTAAATAAATTCTAAGACTTATTTTTAAAAATGTTGCCTACTTCATAGCCTATATGTCACCTCTATACTTAAAGAGTTTTAAATTTGTTTTTGAAATGGCAATGTGTACCCATTGCGTTCTTTTGCACCCGTCTAATTATTGAACACGTTTGGGAAAGATCCAATTTTATCTTCTTCCATAAGGACATCATTTTCCCCCCAGCGGAATATATTGAATCATCTCTCCTTTCCCAAGTGATCTAAATGAAAATTCTGTCATAAATCAAAATTCCACAGCATGCTCAGTTCTGTTGGGGGGGATATCTATTCTACCACATCAATTTGTCTCATCTTGGGTCAAATGACACAGTTTTAATTATTCAAGTTTCACAGCAGTCCTGATATGTGATAGGGAAAATGAACATCTAAACCTGAATATTCTTCCAGGAAGTATCTTGATTATTCTTACTCTTCATTTTTCCAAATAAAACTTAGAGTCACTTTATCAACTTGCAAGAAAAACAGAACTAGGTTTTTGACTGGAATTGTATTTATAAATAAATACAATTAAGTACAAACTAACAATTAAATACAAATAAGTCTCGTACTCACTCACTGGCACAATATGTAGTTATTACGAGTATTATTGACTATATTCCCTATGCTGTACTTTACATCCCAGTGACTATTTCATAATGACCAATTTGTCTTTACTCCCTTCATCTTTTTCACCCAGCTCCTAATGCCCCTCCCATCTGGCAACTAGCAGTTTGTTCTCTGTATCTGAGTCTATTTTGTTTGTTCATTTATTTTGTTTTTTAGATTCCACACATAAGTGAAATCATAAGTGAAATCATTTATGAGTGTAAACCCCAACATAATACACTAAGAGGATTTCGTGCATTTGGAGGGGAAATGTTAATATTTCCTGGTTAAGTGGGAAATTGTGCGGATGGCTTCTGGAAGACATTGATTCTAAGCAGCTTTATAGTGAAACATTTCATTTAGAAGTATGGACCTTCCTTTCTCAGTCTAATTTATTTTTGTATTTGTCTTTCTCAGTCTGATTTATTTTACTTAGCATAATCCCATCTAGGTCCATCCACTTGTTGCAAATGGTAAGATTTCATTCTTTGTATGGCAGAGTAATGTTCCATTGTATATGTGTCCCACATCTTCTTTATTCAATCATCTATTGATGAGCATTTAAGTTGCTTCCATATCTTGACTACTGTAAATAATGCTTTAATGAACATAGGGGTGCATAAACCTTTTGAAATTAGTGCTTTGGATTTTTTTTGGATAAATACCCAGAAGTGGAATTACTGGGTCATAAGGTAGTTCTGTATTTAATGTTTTGAGGAACGTCCATACTGTTTTCCATAGTGGCTGCACCAATTTACAATCCCACCAATGCCAAGTAAACTCTTCTTGATTAAGTTTTGGAGTCTGTGTCTTCAAGGAATTTGTCCATTTAAAGAAAGTAATCAAATTTATCAGAACAAAGTTCATTATATTATCTTTATCCTTTAACAATGTAAATCTCTAGTGATGTCCTTCTTTCATTCCTTAGTAATGTGTATATTCTATCTTCTTAATCAGCCTTGCAGTTTATCAATTCTATTGATCTTTTCAAAGAACCAGTTTTTTATTTCATGATAGCCCCTAGGGCCTGTTTTTTATTTCACTGATTTCTGCTCGTGTCTTTATTTCCTTTCTTACTGTGGATTTAACTTCTCTTCTTTTTCTAGATTTCAACATCTAGCCTCTTAGATCATTGACTGAGGTCCTTTCTCTTAAAAGCATTTAAGCTATAAATTTCTTGCTAAGTACTGTTTTAGCTGCATCTCACAAAATTTATTGTTTTCATTTTCATTCTGTTCAAAATATTTTCTAAATTTCCTTGTGACTTTTGCTTTTTGAGTCACTGATTTAGAAGTGTATTTAATTAACATATATTTCAGATTTTTCCAGCTATCTATTGATCTGTAATTTCTAACTAGAAAATTTTTGAGTCTATAGTCTACCTATTGTTCTGAAGTGTACTTTTTCTGATATTAATATATTCACTTCACCTCCATTTTTGTTAGTGCTTGTAAAGCCTATCTGTTTTCATACTTTTACTTTTTCCCGTTATTAAAAAAAAAAAAAAATTCCACAGCATGCTCAGTGTCTTTCTATTTAATGTGGTTTGCTCCTAGATAGCATCTAGTTGAAATTTATGTTAGCTCCCATCTAACAGTTTTTACAATTTAAGTGGGGTGGTTTGGACAGTTTATATTTATTGAAAATATTGATATGGTTAGATTTAAATCCACCATCTGGCTGCCTATTTGATTTGTATTTGTCAGTTTATTCTTTTTTATCTTTGAGATCAAGTATTTTTTTAGTATTTGTTTTTATCTTCATTTAGGACATCATTACAACATCTCTACTATTTTCAGTGGTTGCTCTAAGGTTTACAATAAGCATCATTAACTTTTAATAGTCTTCCTTTAAATAATGTACTACTTCATCTATAACACAGAATTCTTACAATAGTATACCTCCATTTCCTCTTCCTGTCCTTTGTACTGTTACTGTCCTTTGTACTGTTACTATTAACACCTTAATTTTACATATTAGTAAACCAAAAGCAAATTATTTTTGCTTTAAACCGTCAATGAACTTTTAAATGAAAAACCAGAAAAAAAACACTATAAAAGGTTTATAAAATCTCGTACTTTCCAACAAATCAATCATTTATGACAGGTTTCATTCCTTCGTGTAGATTCAAGTTCTCATCTGGTATCATTTTCCTTCTGCCAAAAGACACTTAACATTTCTTGTAGTTCATGTCTGCTAATGATGAATGCATTTAGCTTCTGTATGCCTGAAAATGTCTTTATGTATCTTTACTTTGAAGGTAAATCTTTCTGTATAAAGAATTTAAGGTTGAGAGTTTTCTTTCAGAACTTTAAAGATGACATTCTATTGCCTTTTGACTTGACAACTGTCTGCCAAGAAGTTTGCAGTCATTTCGTTCCTCTGGATGTAGTGTGTTTATTCACTTGCTGCTTTTAGCATTTTCCCCTTATCATGGTTTTCAGAAATCTGATTATGATATGCCTTGGTATCTGATTTCTGGGGGTTTTTCTTTTTTTTGGTGTGTTTGTCTTGCTATTCTTTGAGCATCTTGAATCTTTTAAAAATGTTCTTACAAATATGGAAATTTTGGACATTATTTCATCAAGCACTTTTGCTGGCAACCTCTTTGCTGGAACTCCAATTATGCACATATTAGAATATTTCATATCATTCCACAAAAGTCATTAAGACTGTTGTTTACTTTCCCTCAGTCTTTTCTCTCTGTGCTCCATTTTGCAGTTTTTATCTTTATATTGAAATCACTGATCTTTTTACATCTTTTATTTCTCCTATGTTTATGTTTTCCTTTAAATCCTTGTATATATTGAGTATATAAAAATGTTTTAATGTCTTTCTCTGCCACATCCTTCATTTATGCTATTATTGCATCTGTTTCTATCAACAGTTTGTCTGCTTGAAGTGTCTGTTACTTGTTCACAATGTACAGGAACTGAGAATACAGAACTAAAAATTCTTACACCAAATGGACAGTGCTGAAACGTCAATGCTTATGACATTTGATAATGTATATAAGGTAGGCCTGAAACTGTAAGTTTTTATAACATGCTCCTTCAACATAGTTTGAAAAGTCTTGATCTAGACTTTTAATTCAGAGTTAGTATGGACATATTTTCTGTATTCTTTGGTCTTAGCTCCATTTTTTAAGAAAAAAATACTTTACAAAGATATGTCATATATCACTTTCAGCAGTTTTTCAATTTGTCTGCTCATTTTAGTGCTTCATCTACAGCTATTTTTAATGTGAGAATACATGTAGCAGACATTCTGAGAAAAATATGCATGATAACATTTTTTAATCTTTATATTTGAATGACAGTTTGGCAGGGTAAAAAATTCCAAGTTCTGTCCCTTCAAATTTTTATAAATACTAATGCATTTGCTGCTTGAATCCAGAGTTGATGTTGAAAAAATGTGATGTCAATCTAATTCTTCATCAGGTCTTTGTGACTTCTTTTTCTCTTTCCCATCTCTGGCAGTATTTTTTTAATTTATAATTTTTTCAATTACAGTTGCCATTCAATATTATATTAGTTACAGGTGTACAGCATAGGGATTCGACATTTATATACCTTAAAATGTGATTCATCCAATAAGTCTAGTACTTCTTTACACCACACAGTTATTGCAATATTATTGACTATATTCCCTATGTGGTGTTTTATATTCCCATGACTATTTTGTAACTGCTAATTTCTACTGCTTACTCTCTTCACATACTTCACCCAGCCCCCAATGCCCCTCCCATCTGGCAACTACCAATTTATTCTCTGTATCTGAGTCTGCTCGTTTGTTTTTTAGATTCTATATATAACTGAAATAATATAGTATTTGTCTTTCTCAGTCTGATTCGTTTATTTAGCATAATACCGTCTACGTCCATCCATCTTAATATAAATCATAAGATTTCATTCTTTTTTGAATTTTTCAAATTTTTTAAGATTTCATTATAGCAGAATAATATTCCACTGTATATTTGTACATCTTCTTTATCCAATATTCTATATCAATGAATAATAATGTTGCTTCTGTATCTTGGCTATTGTAAATAAAGCCTCAATGAACATAGGGATGCGTGTATGTTTTCAAATTAGTGTTTTGGATTCCTTTGGATAAATACACAGAAGTGGAGTTGCTGGGTCACATGGTAGTTTTATTTTTAATATTTCTGAGGAACCTCAATACGCTTTTCTATAGAGGCTGCACCAATTTGCAATCCCACGAACAGTGCACAAGGGTTCCCTTTTCTCCATATCCTTGCCAACACTTATTGTTTGTTGATTATTGATAGCCATTCTGATAGGTATGAGGTGATTTCTCACTGAGGTTTTAATTTACATTTCTCTGATGATTAGTGACATTAAGCATCTTTTCCTATGTCTGTTAGCCATCAGTATGTCCTCTTTGGAAAAATGTCTCTTCAGGTCCTCTGTCAATTTTTTAATCGTATTGTTTTTTTGATTAAGTTAGATGAGCTCTTTATATATATATATATATATATATATATATATATATATATATATATACACACACACACACACACACATATACATATATATGTGTATATATATACATATATATGTATATATGTGTATATATGTGTATATATATGTATATATATAATATATATGATATTATTAACCCCTTATAAGATGTATCACTAGTAAATAGTTTCTCCCATTCAGTAGGCTTTTTGTTTTATTGATGGTTTCCTTTGGCTGGGCAAAAAGTTTTTAGTTTGATGTAGTCCCAATTGTTTATTTTTTATTTTGTTTCCCCTGTCTGAGGAGATATAGCCAACAAAATATTACTAAGAGCAATGTCAGAGAATTTACTGCCTGTTTTCTTCTACAAGTTTTATGGTTTTGGGTCTTGCATTTAAGTCTTTAATCCATTTTGAGTTTATGCTAGTATATGGGGTAAGAAAGTGGTCTAGTTTCATTTTTTGGTATATGTATGTTGTTTTCCCAATACCATTTTTGAATAGACTGTCTTTACCCCACTGTTTACTTTTGCCTCCTTTGTCATAGACCATATAGGCCTGGGTTTATTTCTGAGCTCTCTATTCTGTTCCATTGACCTTTGTGTCTGTTTTTATGCCAATGTCTGTTTTGATTACTATAGCACTGTAGTATAATTTGATATTAGGTAACACGATAGCTCCAACTTTGTGCTTCTTTCTCAAGATTGCTTTGGCTATTCAAGGGCTTTTGTGGCTTCATATAAATTTTAGGATTATTTGTTCTAGTTCTGAGAAAAATGTCATTGGTATTTTGATAGGGATTATATTGAATCTATAGATTGCTTTGGGTAGTATGCACATTTTAATGATGTTAATTTCTGATATCCATGAGCACTGTATATACTTCCATTATTTGTATCTTCTTCAATTCTTCCTTCAATGTCTTATAATTTCCCAAGTACAGATCTTTTACCTTCTCGGTTAAATTTATTCCTAGGTATTCTATTTTACTTTTGAAACAATTATAAATGGGATTGTTTTCTTAATTTCTCTTTGACAGTTCATTGTTGGTGTATAAAAATGCAACCAAATGTATTAAATTTTGTATCCTGCTACATTACTGAATTCATTTATGTTCTAACAATTTCTTGGTGTAATCATTAGGGTTCTCTCTAGATAGTATCATGTCATCTGCAAATGACAGTTTCACTTCTTCCTTTCCCATTTGGATGCCTTTTCTTTTTCTTGTCTGATTGCTGTAGTGAGGACTTCCAACACGGTGTGGAATAAAAGTGGTAAAAAATGGACGTTCTTGTGTTGTTCCTGATCTTCAGGGAAATTTTTTCAGCTTTTCACACTCAGTATGATGTTAGTTGTGGGTTTGTCACATGCGTCCTTTATTATGTTGAGGTATGTTTCCTCTATCGCCACTTTGCTGAGAGTTTTTTTTTTTTTTTTTAATCATAAATGGATGCTGGATTTTGTGAAATGCTTTTTCTGCATTGATATATGATTTTTATCTTTCATTCTGTTTATGTGGTGTATCATATTGACTGATTAGTGGATATTGAAGTAAATTTACATCCCAGGAATAAATCCAACTTGATCATAGTATCTGATCTTTTTAATGTATTGCTGAATTGGGTTTGCTAATATTTTGTTTAAGATTTTTGCATCTACATTCATCAGGAATATGGGCCTATAACTTTCCTTTTTTATGATGTCTTCGTCCAGTTTTGGTAATGCTGACCTCAAAAAATGAGCTTGGGAGTTCTCCTCTTCTTCAGTTTTTTGGAATAGTTTGAGAAGGATAGGTGTTAATTTTTCTTTGAGTGTTTGGTAAAATTCACCTGTGAATTCACGTGGTCCAGGAATTGTTTGTTGGGAGTTTTTTGATATTGATTAGATTTCGTTAGTAGTTATCAGCCTGCTTAGATTTTCTATTTCTTCTTGATTCAGTCTTGGTAGAATTTGTATGAATTCTTGGTATGTTTGTATGAATTTATCCATTTCTTCCAGGTTGTCCAATTAGGTGGAATATAATCGTTCACAGTATTTTCTTATAATCCTTTGTATTTCTGAAGACAAATTTCTTTGTATTTGTTTGTTACCTCTCCTCTTTCATTTCTGACTTTTTTTATTTGGAGCCTCTCTTTTTATCTCGATGAGATTCGTTAAAGATTTTATCAGTTGTGTTTATCTTTTCAAAGAACCAGCTACTGGTTTCATTGATTTTTTGCATATATATTTTGGATTCCGTTTTGTTTATTTCTACTCTGATCTTTATAATTTCCTTCCTTCTACTCACTTTGGACTTTGTTCTTTTCCTATTTCCTTTAGGCGTAATTTTTCTTTTTTCCTGAGGTAGGCCTGTGTTGCTATGAACGCCCCTCTTATAACTGCTTTGGATGTGTCCATGGTTTTGTGGATAACTGTGTTTTCATTTTCATTTGTCTCAAGGTGTATTTTTATTTCTTCCTTGAGCTCAATGTTAACCCATTTGTCATTTAGTAGCATGTTATTTGGCCCCATGTGTTTGTGTACTTTTCAGTTTTTTTCTTATAATTGATTTCTAGTTTCATACCACTGTGGTCAGAGAAGATGGTGATTTGATTTCAGTCTTCTTAAATTCAGAGTTTTATGACCTAACACGTGGGCTATCCTGGAAAATGTTCTATGTGCACATGAAAAGATTGTATATCCTCCTGCTTTGGTGTGAAATGCTCTAAAAATATCAAATTCATCTGGTCTAAAATATCATTTAAGGCCAATGTTTCTTTGTTGATTTTCTGCCTATATGATCTATCCATTGATGTCAGTGGGGTGTTAATGCCCTCTATTATTACTGTATTACTCTCAATTTCTCACTTTACACCTGTCAATATTTGCTTTATATAATCTAGATGTTCCTACATTGGGTGCTAAATGTTTACAGGGTTATATTCTCTTGTTGAATTGACCCCTTTATCATTATGAAATGTCCTTTATATCTTGTTACAGCTTTTATTTTAAAGTTTATTTTGTCTGCTTTATTTCTTCCCCACCTTTTCTTTTCCTTGTTTCCACTTACATGAAATATCTTTTCCCATCCTTTACTTTGTCTGTGTCTTTTGATCTGAAGTAGGTCTCCTGTAGACAGCATATGCATGTGTTTTGATTGGAGCATTTAATCCATTTACATCTATAGTGATTATTGGTAAGTGTTACTGTCATTTTATTATACATATTTATGTTCTTTATTTTCCCATCTTCTTCTTAAAGAAATCCCTTTAATATTTCTTGGAATACTGGTTTGGTGGTGGTAAATCCCTTTAGCTTTTTCTTGCCCGGGAAGGTCTTTATCTCTCCTTCAATTCTAAATGAGAGCCTTGCTAGCTAGAATGGTGTTGGTTATAGGTTCTTGGTTTTCATCACTTTGAATATTTTGTACCAAACCCTTCTGGTCTGCAAAGTTTCTGTTGGGAAATCACCTGACAGTCTAAATGGGAGCTCCCTTGTATGGAACTAACTGCTCTTCTCTTGCTGCTTTTAGATTCTTTGTGTTTAAACTTTGGCATTTTAATTATGATGTGTCTTGGTTGGGCCTCTTTGGGTTCATCTTGTTTGGGACTCACTGTGCTTGCTGGACCTGTGTGTCTATTTCCTTTGCCAGGATAGGGAAGTTTCCAGTCACTATTTCTTTAAATAGGTTTTTGCTACCTTGTTTTCTCTCTTCTCCTTTTGGTACCCCTATGTGAATGGTTATTATGGTTATTATTCCAGGTGTCCCTTAAAGTATCCTCATTTTTTAAAGTTCTTTTTTCTTTTTGTTTCTCTGATTGGGTGTTTTCCACTACCTTTTCCTCCAAATTGCTGACTTGACTCTCTGCTTCATCTAATCTCCTGTTGATTCCATCTAATATATTCTTCATTTTCGAGTGGTTCCTTTTCATGGTTTCTATCTCTTTGTGAAAGTTCTGAGTTCATCTATTCTTTCCCTAAGTTCACTGAGTGTTCTTATAGCAAGTATCTTGAACTCTGTATCTGATTGCTTGCCTCCATTTCATTTAGTTCTTTTTCTGGAGTTTTGTCTTGTTTTTTCATTTGGGACATGTGTTTTTTGTCTCATTCTGGCTGCCTGCTTCTGTTTGTTTCCATGCATTATGTAGATCTGCTACATCTCTCAATCTTGGCAGGGTAGCCTTATGCAGATGTCCTGTGGGGCCCAGTGGCACAGTCTGCTTTGTCACTTGAGCTAGGTGCTCCAGGTGTGTCTCTTGTGTGGGTTGTGTGTGCCCTCCTGTTATAGTTGAACCTTGATTGCTGGTGGCACATCAGTGGGTAGAACTGACCCTCAGGCTGACTGTCTATAAGGACTAGTCATGACTACAGCGGACAAATTGTTGTGTGAGAATTGACCCCATGGAGTGGGATTCACTTTATTGGGGCTTTAGTGACTCTAAGTCCACCCTCTGGGTGTGTCATTTGTGGAGCCAGTTGGGTGGTGCTCTGTTGTTGTCTGAAGTTAGCCACCAGGTGTGTTGATTCTGGGCATCTTGGGAGGGGTTCTGGTGTAGGCCCAGGTCAGCTGTGACTGGCCCTGTCCCCCCTGGTAGGAGCTATAAAGTCATCTGTAGTTGATAGTTGCCTGTGCTGGGTTTGAAGACGGCTGGGAGAGACTATGCTAACAAGGCAGCCTACCACTAGTGCCAGGCTTGGGGCTGCTTAGCAAAAGGTACAGGACACACTGAGGTCAGCCACTGCTTGTTTGGGATTTGTGGAACTGAGAGATTTTATGAAATTCCACAGCGTGGACAGAGGCTGGCCACTTATGCGGAACCACTGCTGAAAGAGGTTCAGGCCGGTGTGCTAGCTGGATGGGTTGGGATCTTGGGCAACTACCATGATGGGGCAAGCAGCATTAACCAGGTTAATGAAGACTCAGATTTGGCATCCACCTGCACCTGCAGGTTGGATATGGGGAGGGTTCAACAAAGGAATAACAGCGCTTACTGCACTTTAGCCCCGGAGAGAGCTGCTCCTCCAGCCCTCACCCTGAAGTCAGGCAATTCGTTTCCTCCCCATACGTCCCTGCTGCTTTTCAAACTGGTGTCCCTTTGCTGGAGGTTAGGGTAAGTGTTTGTGAGTTTGTGCTCAGGCCTCTTAGGTTGACTCCTGAGTTTTCAGCAGCCCCCTGTCTCATCTGGATGATATCCTCGCTGACTTTCACAAGGAGATGTTGTGAGGATTCCTCTTCCCACCACTTGTGGTCCAGGCTGGGGACACCAGTGTGGGGTTGGGACCTCTTGCTAATCAGGAGGGATTTCCGCACCTGAGATATCCCTCCCAGTTCTCAACTGCCACACGTGGGTGTGGGACCATCCCATTTAGTGTCTCTGCCCCTCCTACCAGACTCCACGTGGCTTCTCCTTTATATCCTTAGTTATAGGAGTTTGTTCAGTTAGTCTTCAGGTGGTTCTCAAGGATGATTATTCTATAATTTAGTTGTAATTTCCATGTGGTTGTGAAGGAGTAAGAGCAGAGCATTTACCTACTCTGTCATCTTGCTCAGAACTTCTGGAAGATAGAATTTTCTTTCTCTTTGGTAGATTTACATTTTGCTTTAATGTGTGTTGTAAGTTTTTCCCTATCTCTCCTTTGACTCTTTGTGTGCCTTTTTTATCTCAAAATACTCATCCATCCCTCTCTCTAATTCTGGAAAATCCATTCCCTTATTCCTTGAAACTCGTATATTATCTGAATCAAGAGCCTAAATTAGACTATTGAGCATACAAAGATTATGCGTGAGGCAGTAGTACAAAATAGGTGGCATGCCCCAAAGAGCTTTCACTGGTGATGGAGATCAGATTTATACATATCAAGCAACACAAAAATTACTTTATATTGACTACAAATTATAAACAGAGAAACCCAGAGGAAAGGGCATTTCAGATTTAATCAATTCATTCATTCAACAAATGTTTCTCCAATGCCTGATACATACCAGGCACTGAAAAAGGCGAAGGAGATAAAGCAGTATATTAACAAAATCCCTGCCTATTGAGCTCACAGTCCTCCTGTAAATGAGTGTATGTGTTAAGAGGAAATTCCAATTAAAAAAAAAAAAAAAAAAGCAAACAAATAGAGAAAAACACAGCATTTTAGGGAGAATAGAGATTTTCAGGGTAATATTTGATAGTGTATAATCACTGCATGTTAAGTCTAATCAGAAAGTTTAGAAGAAATAAAGGTTGAACTAGGCTTTGAAATAGATAGACATCAAGTTAGACTGAATGTATACTGTGAGAATCATAAAATTCTTGGATTGCTCCAGTACAAACCAAACACTTATTTTTACCATGTACTGCTAGTCGTCTGTCTACCAGATAAAGGTTTTATCCTATTAAAATGACCAAGATGCATAGTCTAATTTTTAGTGTCACAAACTCAGAAATCAGTTTTTATAAGCACACTGAAATTACATCTTCCTCTTAGGGATAGACTTATTAATCGAGTTCACTGATAGTACCACAAACCAGAATGCAAATATATTATTTAAAAATGATTAATATTAGCTGTCAATTAATGTGCAATGCATAGATAAGCAATAGTACAATCTTTACTTTAGTAAAGCTACTTAAGGAATCAAATTATAATCAAAATATTAGTTGGTAAACATGAATGATGTAAAATAGAGAAATAATCAGCCACAAAAGTAGAATGGGCATCTTCGACTGCAGACAGTGATTGAATGGGCAATGACAATTTTTGGCTCTTGGTACTTTTTCCCCTTTCTACGTAAAGCCTAAATGGAATCTCTTTTTTCTTCCCTTCCAATTCCTAAGTAGGGGCAAATACAACTAATTAGATGGATATCAGCTTACCAAATTCCAATTACATTTTATTTAGTCCCATGTCCCAAATCCCTGAAGTATCTGCCTGTATAGTTAATTTACACTATAACTAATAAGTTAATTTACACAAAAATATTTCATTTATACCAGAGACAGCTAAACATAGCCCTTATAAGAATAAATTTTATTAGTTTAATTCTCAGAGAACTATCGTATTTCAGGGCCATATATCACAGTTATCCTCATATTACTCTAATATGTCTTAACACACACATTCTATGTAGGTCAACACACTTATACAATTCCATGTACATATATTGAACAGCTTGTACATAGTAACTGCTAAATTTGTCACAGCACAGTTGTCTACTGTATTATGAAACAAATATTTTAAATGATGACAGCAATATACGCGGTGTGATAAAAAAATATGGTGAATGCTGCTGCCAAGTGCCATCCAATGCAAAAGCAGGGATCTTCAATACGGGAAGTGGTGCATCCAACCTTAGTAACAGTGTGTGACAAGTTTCAACTTGTTTAGTGCAGTCAGGTATGAGCTATGGTTGAGGGAAGGTGCATTTAAAAGTGTTATAAATCATCCTCTATCATGACAACGCTCCACGTCACACATCATTTCTGGTATATGGCAATTTCTGTCAAATAAAAACATTACAGTGTGTCCTCATCCACCTTACTCACTGGATCTGGCACTGTGTGACTTTTGGCTCTTCCCCAAACTCAAAATGATTCAGGACATTGAAGCAGCCACGACAGCGCAACTAAAGACACTCAAGAAAGACTTCCACAACTGCTTCAGAAAGAGGCAAGAAAGACGGGAAGTGTTCGAAGCAAGGGGTATTAATGGCAATGTGTCTTTTACTCTAATAAATTTTTAAAATTTAAACATTCATCATATTTTGTGATCACACCTCATATAGGAAGGCAAAGATGAAAGATGAACATTATACTTTCTGGTAAAACTAAAACAACGTATTTTATGTAGTGAAGGATTCATGAGAGAACAATGGGAAACATGAATAGGTGACAACCAAGAAAGAAGTTTGTAAATGACAGGGAAGCGTACTAGATAGAAATCTGAAGGTTTCTGAGAAGTGTAATAAAAGTGGAAAGTCATATTTAAAGAAAATTAGACATGACAGTAATTTGTTAGGAATCAGTACTATTATGAAGTCATTTCTACAAATGCTGAGATGAAATACTGAAAGCCTAGATTAGACTGGTGGAGGTTAAGGAGAGGGAATTAGAGAACTGGAGACTGAACATATTCCATAAAAACACCAGGGAGTCTCCACCAGAAAAAGAACAAATTTTATAAGAATACAGTAATACCTGAAGCTAAGACACATCTCTACAAAAAGATGCTTCATCTTCATACCACTACTATGCTTCAAATTTAAATAAGCCTATATAACTACAGTTTCATCTACTATAACAATTTCTAAAAGTATGTAACAAATGAAAAATTATTTCATTGCTATTAGATAGACAAATACAGACAGACAGTAGATAATAGATAGAAAGATAGATGTGTGTGTGTCTATTTTTTCCCAAGTATCTAAAGCCTTTTAGTGCTTTATAAGAATGAATTTTGTGCTAAATATGTACCTCCAAGTTACAAAGAAGGAAGAAACTCACAAATGTTAATTGACTTGGCCTTAACCACTAAGTTAATGGAAGATCTAGTGGAAGACTGGAAGTTTCAGATTATCATTTTGCAGTCAATATTCTTTAAACAAAGTTGCTTTCTAAAAAGGGGATTCTGGAGTTTTTTTAAAAAGTAATGAAAATACTATCTATCTATGCAAACACCAACAAACAGATTTGAGTGGACTGGGGGAAAAATTGGCAGTATGTTGCTGCTAATACTTGATTTTGCATATATCTGAAAATTTTCATAATAAAAAGACAAAATACAAGAAAAAAGATTGTCCTAAATTTATTACAAATAGAGACATTTTCATAAATAACTTAAATAATATGTTTGTGAACATGTGTGAAATGTTGGCTTTATTGCTATAGTTTTATTGGAGAGGCCTTAATGTCATAGCTGTTTCTTATTCGATATAATTTTTTGTTTATAAAACTGAAGTAGTCAGACCTGGATCTTAAACTTGAAGATTACTGCCAGGAATCTCACACTGTGGGCCTAACTTGCCCCTGCCCCCTAAAATGTGGCTGCCCCTCGGCCTCAGAAGCAAATACCTGTTGCCCAGGGCAGCCTGTCTCTAGGCACTGCACATAAAAGTGTCAAAAGCACTGATATAGAAAACAAAAGAAATCAGGTGGACAGCATCTTGGCAATTTCCTGGAATCCTCCCGTTTTAGTAGATTAAAAAAATAGAAGGAAGACCTAAAGAGTAAAGATTAAGCGACTGACTCCACAGTTCACATAATAAAGGCAAACAAAAAAACCAAAAAAAAACCCCTGAAATAGTCAACATAAATACATAAATGAATATGGGAGTAATTTTAATCTAAAACTAAATGTTTTCCCTTTTAGATTACAGTTTTTGAAGACATAGATACATATTTGCATCTTTCTATTTCAAGTACATAACATGTGCTTAGCATAGAACATAATCTAATCAAGCTCTAACAAACAGAATCATAACAAAATGTCTAGTCCAGCTTACTAAAAAGAGGGTTACTTTAATTTAATTAATATGAGGTGCTGATTTTAGTAACATTTAAGAAGTTTAAATAGACGATATGCAGATACACATACTTTAATTACATTTCACAAAATTTAAGATTCTTAGTATTTTATAGATGAAAAACTGTTAACCTCAAAAGGCATGATATAATTTTTTTTTAAATAATGAATCACAATACAGTATTTAAAGGTAAGATACAATATCTATCCTCTCTTACATATGAGAAAGGCAAAATACTGCTGCTAGAAATTTCTTCCAAAGGATGAATTTCACTGAGTAAAAATGCTACCACCATCCTGTGTGGAGCTCACTGACTGCCCTGGCAAAAAGTGCCCACCTAGTTGCCATCCACTGACAATTACAAGGCAAAAACCAAAGAGCATTAACCACACAATGATCCTCCTATAAAAATGAAGAAATGCCTTTTGAGAATCTCTTCACTTGAGCATGTACTATTTTGTTTTAAGAGATTTTTTCAATCCTTGCAAATGAAGTATAAAGGGTCATTTCACCTTGGTTTCATTTCTCAGTTAAATTTTGGATATTTAAATACTTATAACTTTTTTCAGCAAAATTAATTTCAAGGATAGACAGTTTCCTGAAGTCAAGTGTTAAACTCACAAAGTTGTTTCTCAAGACAACTATAGAAGTCAAATGTATTAAAATCAGAGACTATTTTGTTTACCGACAAAAAGCACAGGAGAGGGGCCGGCCCAGTGGCTCAGGCAGTTAGAGCTCCATGCTCCTAACTCCGAAGGCTGCCGGTTCGATTCCCACATGGGCCAGTGGGCTCTCAACCTCAAGGTTGCCAGTTCAATTCCTCGAGTCCCGCAAGGGATGGTGGGCTCCGCCCCCTGCAACTAAGATTGAACAAGGCACCTTGAGCTGAGCCGCAAGGGATGGTGGGCTCCGCCCCCTGCAACTAAGATTGAACAAGGCACCTTGAGCTGAGCTGCCGCTGAGCTCCCGGATGGCTCAGTTGGTTGGAGCACGTCCTCTCAACCACAAGGTTGCCACTTTGATTCCTTGACTCCTGCAAGGGATGGTGGGCTGCGCCCCCTGCAACTAGTAACAGTAACTGGATCTGGAGCTGAGCTGCGCCCTCCACAACTAAGACTGAAAGGACAAAAACTTGAAGCTGAACGGCACCCTCCACAACTAAGATTGAAAGGACAACAACTTGACTTGGAAAAAAAAGTCCTGGAAGCACACACTGCTCCCCAATAAAGTTCTGTTTAAAAAAAAAAAAAAGCACAGGAGGAACTAACGTGATCCCTGGCACTCCTTCAATCACTTTCAGAGACTGTACTGTTGTCACAGAATACATTAAATGTTGACCAAAGAAGAGGTAACATGCATATTCCATTATTGTTTAGCATAGACTACTTTTTCAGTACCACTAAATATCTTTTATTGGTATCAAAAGTTTTGATCAATAAAGAAAAAACACAACACAGTCTTGTTATTTATTACTTCTGAATACAAATTTGTGTTCCAACAAGGTTAAAAAAAAGACTGAGACTTTACTCTTTTTAGATTTACGAAAAGACATCTAATTTGGTTTTCACTTTAATAAATAAAATTGTATCAATTTTATGTTCTTTCAGTTATAATAGTAATAAACACAGCTTAATGTAACCTGTAATTATATGACAAGAGAGCATTTCAACAGCTGTTTTTCTTTTAATTGTGATTTCTTTTGTTTTAAAATCTTGTTCCCTAGCTAAGAAATTCCAGTCCTTCACAAAAGGAACTGACCCAGAAAAATGGAGACACTACCTCACAGGGGATAAGGTCAGACAGAGCAGTCTGACAAAGTGCCTCTGAATGTTGCTATCAGAGACTCTTGTTCTAGGTAGCTTTGATCTTGATAATAAAATCCGTAAGAAAACCAACCTGAATATCCTATCCAAAAATGGTGATCATCTAGAAGTAGGAACAATGCAACGCAAGAAAGATTTCTACACTAGTATATACAGCTAAATATATGATTTGATATTCAGTTAAAGGAAACTTGATTTCAAATACAATTCCTCTTAATAACGGGCATTTTCATTGATATACAATTTGAATATTATACTTGTTTTAAAAAAATTCCTATCAGATAAAAGTATCTAAAACCCAACCTTAATATGCTTTATTAACCATATTAAGAGTGAAGTAACATCTAGGCATCTGGGTTTATGTAACTATGTACTTTTGAGTTACTGATTGCTGTATAATGCCTTTCAATTTCATTTTTAAGATTTGGTAAAATATTATGGTATTGCACATGCCCCTAAAATTTTTAAGCCTCAGTAATAATTGCTGTGGTTATATTTCAAACCTCACCTAGGAATTTAAGATTTCTGAATCACTGTTCTTCCCAGATAAGAAATTTGGAAGAAAGGGCAACTTTATGTGTTGCTGGGAGAGGGAAGAGTAGAAAGCATGTTAGGAAGAAATCTGAAAGAAAGTAAGCTTTAGAAGAATGTGCCTCTGGAACTGGGAAACGAGTCGTGAGAAAGCTAGAAAATTTTTCCAAGGTTTTTAACAGGCTTTCTTTTAATTTTCCGTATATCTATGGATAAATGGATATCCTAAAAATAAGGAGATAAAGAGCCAAGAACTAAATCCTGTCTAATATGCTAGATATATAACAAAGTAAAGCAATGTTATTTTCAAAACTACCTGCCCAGATTTCAATCCTAAACATAGATTTGTTCATTTTTCATTGGCTTCCCTATCTTGATCCCTATAGCTTTTTCATGGGACACTTCAATAAAACCTGACGCACAAATAAAAAAGAATAACAAACTCAATCTGAATGATAATGTTTAAAATACAACGAACACATATCGTAAACGTTCTCAGCAGTCACACTATTTGTTTCATCAAGGTGTTATCATGGCTCCCTGGTTTCACACAAATCCTGTATTAGGAGACCTTGAGAACCCCACACAAGAAGAACCCCACAATCGAAGAATGCAAATACAGAGGATCTTGGCTAAGAAAACTAAATCCTAATTAGTGTCCATCGCACTATACCCTAACCCTCTTAATTTCCAAATCCTTCAGAGATCCTTTGTAAAGTCATAGAAAATCTACCATCATTCTTTATCGTAATCCTTTTATAGTGGCAGTCCTCTTCCCTGAGGCATCCTCATGTGGATTCCCTCATTCTTCCTAGCCACACGAGGAATTAGCAAGTAGATGGGCCAGGGGGAAAGTCTAATTAGTGGCACTCTGCTTTCTTGTTACTATAGCAAGGAAACACTTCACATTTACAAAATATCTGATAATCTAAAACAACCCTCCAAATTCACTATTCTACTTAATCATAACAACTTCAAGATGAAATTGGGACAAGTAAAACTGAAAGAGGTTAAATGAGATAGAAACTCATAAGGTTTATAAAAGAGAGCTGAGACTAAAAGTCATGTTAGCTGACAACTAACCCAAGCGTTCCTTATACTCGTATATAGACAAAAATTCAAAACCAAGAAAAAAACCACCAAAACCAAAAACAAACAGAAATACTATTTCTAAAGAGCTTATCTGGGGCTCTCTAAAGCAGATCTGAATATTATCTGGATTTTAGGGTTCTTTTTAAAGGTTATTCAGATTAAAATGTAAGTATGTACCACCTCGCTAAATCCAAATGTAGTGACTCCATTTTACGAAAGCTTAGGGCTGAGTACACATGCTACATGGATTGCATAAACTTGAAAAATTAGAATAATCAAGTATTATTCAACTTTTTAGCTTTTAACTAAGCTTATTCTCTACCTTTTACAGTTGGAGAAGTTATTTTTTTCACATAATGAAGATGTGAGAATGGGAAATATACTTCCTTCATCCCATGGAGTCTTCTTGCTTAGAGAGGAGAAAAAGAGAACAAAAACCTAATCTATACTTACATTCTCTTTGAGCAGATACATACATAATTTTAATAATGGACTAACAGAGTTAGCCAGCCCAATGAGAAGACTGTACTGTATACACCAAAGGAAAGGAGTAATATTGAAGAATCACTAAAACATAGTGCACTCAATATCTGTTATTCTCTTTACTGCACAGTTTATGAAACTCTTTTGTTTGGGGAAACCCCTATTTTTCAAGTATCTCTCACTATAGAAACTGGAAAATGAAGATACATTACAAACCCCTTAGTAGCTGAGTGCTATAAATCACACAAATTTACCCCAGAATGTGAATCTGAATCCAAGGTAAAGAAGCAAGGGACAAGCAAACTCAATGTTGGCAAGAGTGCTGGAAGTAGGAGCATCTTCATCTACTTTCCAGAGGCAGTGATGGTCCAATATCAGAAATGTGACCAAGTAATTTATTGTCCAAACTAGGACACTTCTGAGAGTGAAATGAACTAATAATTACTCAGGAAAACGAAGATGCATAGCCATCAATGGTATTGCTACATTGACTCTGCCCAACACAGAACCACTTTTGTGGTTTGATTTTGCATGCTACACTGGTTCCTGCCCTGCCTTCAAGCATGGTTGAAGTCATGCTGTGTTCCGAAGTTTAAGTTCCTTTTCTGCTTAAAATTGACTTCCTTGTTTTCAGTTAGTTTCATTATTGTAACAAAGAAACCTGGTAGGAAGACCTACAATGAACAGGTACCTATTTGGTACACACAGGGGAGAATGTATTTGGCTTGCTTAAAGTTCTGCTTGCTATTCAAAACCACTGAAGTGAATACATTATAATATTTATTCACATTTTGCAGTTCCCTTAGGGTATTACAAGAAGATGAACTATTTTCTCTACCATTTCTACTTTAGCATAGGGAAATACCATTGTTGTCTCATTTATCTAAGAAAATAGTTATAGTTGAAAGATATAATAGTTAAGGGGAAAGATTTGTCTTTTTTGCAATCAGCTGGAATAAGGGGAAAGGACAGCTAATAAGTACACATTCTCTGCTACCACCGTACTGCTTCTATCCTTCCTTCCTTCCTCTTGGAAGTTGGGCCCCGAGTCCTATAACATGCTTTGCAGCCTGTCTGAGCAGCACACCGAGCACGTTGGTGCTGCCGACTACACTGTGACTCATTTCACACCTCTCCCGCAAGACCCTTTATACTACAAGTAGTATCACTTCTGTTAGACTGGTTTATTTCTCTGGGGTGAAAACAAAACCTCTCTGCTTTCTGGAGACATCTTGCGGGGAACAAACTTCTGCCCCCAACCACCCAAAATAAGAAAAAAAGAAAAAGTGGTATGACTCTAGAATGTTTATGTTCTAATTTGTTTAATTTAGTAGTTCTTAAAAATTAACGGGCAAGAGAAGCTGGTAAGGGAAACTCCTACCCTAATAGTAAAGAGAAAGATGCCTCTGGCCATATTTAATGTGATTTAGGCACACACTCTGCCTCATCTGAAATCCAAGAATAACTACACCATAGCTATAACTTTCTCATGTGAAAAGAAGTATGGTAAGGCAGAGGAGTGCACAGGAAATATAACAGGAAGGATTGCTTCCTCATCTGCCTAATGAGACAATTGAATTTAAACTTTTTCAGGTCGCTTTTAGCACAAATATTATACAACTCTACATTTAATCATTTCACATTACAATAAATTTTATAATTTAAAAATACTTGTAATCTTCGAAATGATAAAATAAAATTTACTTATGAGCATGCACAATGGATTCTTTAAAAACTAAAATATATAAAACATAACGTTATAACTATTCAAGTTGTTTTTCTATTAATGTTCATAAATATCAGTACCCATTATACTACACAGTATCAATCCACTTTACATAACAGCAGACCTAAAAAAAATCACATGAAGAACAATGCAAGTTAGAAGACCTTGGTTTTATCTCTAACTGCTACACACATTAGGATGGTAACTTTGACCATATCAATGACATAACCTCTAATATCCTGTAGGGTAACATAAGGACTACTGAAAATAAATAATAACAATGTTAGTAAAAAAGTATTTAATATTTCACTATTAAATATGTTAACATTTTTATGTGAAGATTTGGTGTAGATACTCTTTATCAGAATAAGAAAAGTTCTCTTTACTCCTAAACCAGAAACAGGTACTGAATTTTACAAAAATGTTTTTGTTTCTATTGATTACATATTTTTCTTCTGTTATGAATTACACTAATTTTTCAAATGCTAAACCAGCTTTGACTTTCTGAAATAAACCCATCTGTTCATGTTGCATTGTATTTTTATATATAATTTATTTATATTAGCTAATGTTCTTTTTATGGTTTTTGCATCCATGTGCATGCTATACATTGGTCTGCAAACTTCCCTTTCCTATAATATTCTATTCAGTTTTTGTTTGTTATTCAATGTTATGCTGACTCATAAAATTAGCTGTAAAAGATTTTCCCCATTTTTCTATTCTCTAGAAGGGTTTATAGTATTTCTCCTTAAATATGTAGAAATATTCACCCATACAGCCAGGTAGGTCTAACATTATCAAATGGAAAAGTTTGTGGGCTACAATTCTTCATAAATAAAGGATTATTCAAATTTTCTATTTTGTTTTGTATATTTCATTAACATTATTTTAAAGAAATCTGTCTATTTCACCTAAATTTTCAAATATATTGGCGTTAAGTTGCACGTAACAGCCTGCTAGTGCCTTTTTAATATCTATAATATCGGTAGTAATAACCAATTATCTTTTAGATGTTTTATTTTTGTATGTTTCTGATTTTACTCACTTCTATATTTATATCCTTCATTCTACATTAATTGGTTTTATTAATTTGTGGTTTCTAGCACCTTGATATAAAATTGATTTTCAACATTCTTTCCCAATATATATTAAGAGTGATGGTTACCATACTAGAATGGCTAATATAAAAAAATAGTGATAACACCAAATACTGACAAGGAGAAACTGGATCATTCATATATTACTCATGAGAATGTAAAAATGGTATACCCACCCACTCTGGAAAAGAATATGGCAGTTTCTTACAAAAGTAAAACATGTGCTTGCCATATGACCTAGCAATTGCATTCTCAGGCATTTATCCCAGAAAAGGGATAACTTATGTCAACACAAAAACCTGTATGTAAAGGTTCACAGCAGCTTTATTCACAACAGCAAAAAACTGAAAACAACCCTAAATGTCCTTCAACAGTGAATGATTAAACAAACTGTGGTACATTTATGTCATAGGAATATTATCACTCAGCAATAAATAGGAACAAACTATTGATGCCCACAACTTGAAGTAAACTGAAGGGCATTATGCTGAGAGAAAAAGCCAAGCTCAAAAGGTTAAATACAGTATAATTCCATTTATATAATATTCTTGAAATGACAATATTATAGAGATGGAAAATTGGTGGCTGGGAGTTGAGGAAAAAGGTGGCCATGGCTATAAAACGCCAGCAAGAGGAATCCTTGTGATGGAATTGTTCTGTATTTTCACTGGGGTGGTAGTCATGAGTCTACAGTGATGAAATTGCATACAATACAATACAACACACAAACACAAACCACGAGTGCATGTAAAACTGGTGAAATGTGAATAACACTGGCAACTGTGTCAATGTCAATTTCCTGGCTATGATATGGTAAGAGAGCTTACAATTGGGGGAAACTAGGTGTCTTGCTGTGTTTCCCTGGGCCAGCCTCTTTCCCATTCTGGGCCTCAGGCTCCCCATCTGTAGGTGGATTCTGATTCCTCTGGTTCCTTCCAGCCCTGCATATACACAGGTGTTCTTCTAAGCAAAGTGTGAAGAAAACTCATCTTAGAATATAGATGTACTACAAGGATTCCACTGAAAAGAAGGCACAAATGGAACAGATTCAGGAAACCCAGTCTCTGTCCCCAAATTCCTGTCAGACTGCCCAGGGAAGGGTAGCAATCATGTGGCACTAGAGATCATTTATTCATAAACATGGATGAAAATCAATGTTGAACAAAATAAGGAAATATTTGTGATATTTATATGAAGTTCAAAAACATGCAGAATGAAATACATTATTTTATAATATATCAGGGGTGACCAAACACACTTCAGTGGAGGAAAGAGTAGGAGCTGCAATTGGAAAGGGGTGTACTTTTGCTGATAATGTTAAATTCCATAAAGTATATAATGGGTACTGGGGTGTTCTTATTTTTTTAAACCAAACATAAACTATTCTTAAACTCTCATTTATGCATGACATAAGTTAATATGGGGCAGGGGTAGACCACGAAATAGAAATGAATTAGGCCAGTGAAATAACAATGCACCAAAAATAGCTCAAAGAACACAGTATTTTCTGACCTCCCCAGACACTTTTCTATGTCCTTATATTCAAAGTCTGAAATCAAAAAATTTTTGCTTTGGTCTGATACTTAACCTAGAACAGGGATAGTCTGATGCAGCCATACAGTTGTCTATCATTAACTGGCTCTTATGAAAACCTGCTGTAATTAATTGTGTGTTTTCCTGAATAGGAAGTGAAGAAGGCACTGAAAGAAACTGTCAGATTTGCCAATTAAAGTAAAGACACAGAGCCTTTAAATTTACATCAAATCCCCCCACCCCAAATCTATTTGGCTTATTTATATTTGAATTGAACTGAATTGATATAAACATTCGTATCACTTTTAAGTTCTCAAAGTTTCTGTTTAGCTTAATGCCATATCACAGTTTCTTCTCAAACCTAACTGCATATTATTATCACCTGTATGGCTTTTAAACTGATGCTCAGGTCTAATTTCAGATGACTTAACTCAGAACCTTTGGGGGCTGGACCTAGGCAGCAATGTCCGAGGATTGTTTTTGTAAATAAAGTTTATTGTAAGACAATCATTTTCATTCCTTTACACGTTGTGTATAGTTGCAAAAGGACCATGTGGCCAGCAACGTCTAAAATATTTATTATCTGACCCTATATTGAAAAAGTTTGCCAACACCTGTAGAAGCAGGCCAGTTGCACTACGACAAGCACAGAGATCTCAGGAAATTTCATGGTATAATTAACTATATACTAGCTTCATTATTATATATTTTTTAAACCTTTTCTCATCCTTAGACATAAGATTAAGAAAAGTGAGTGATGACGAAATACGACTCCAACTAAACTTATTAAGAAATAAGACTTGTAATATAAACAGAATGAGAAGGTAATAGAGGAATAAAGAAAAGGCACTCCAGAGTGATTTAATGATCACAGTAGAAGCAGAAACAAAGAATATATATTTACAAATTTTAACTTAAGCTAAGATATGGGCTGATTATGTACGACCACCACCACGGGTTGGTTGATTTCATTAGTTTTCCATTGTCATTAATAGAACATAAACATATACACAATATATAAGCATAACAATTTTGTCAGTATATAGAATTTATATCCCAGTTCTACTCTAATCAATATATCAACTTGGATGGAAAATCTAAAACTGTAAAATATTTAAAACATAGGGAAAAAATTTTGTGGCCATGGGTTAAGCAAAGGGTTCTTAGATATATCACCAAAATCTGATTTTAAAAACAAACAAACAAACAAACAAAAAAACCTGATAAACTGGACTTCACAAAAATTAAAACCTGTTGCTATTGATTCAGAGAAAATATTTGCAAGTCACATATCTGAAAAAGGATTTACATCCAAAGTTTAAAAAAAAAAACTCTCAAAACTCAACAATAAAAGAAAATTTTAAATGGACAAATAATTTGAACAGAGACTTCTCCAAAGAAAACTGACAGTAAATAAGCTCATGAATAGACTGCAACACCCATTACTATGAGGGAAAAACAAATTAAACCAAAATGATGTCTACAATAAACCAAAAACCAACTCTGACAATACCAAGTGAAGAGAAAGAGCAAGTGGGACTCTCAAATATTTCAGGTAGGAATACAATATAAGACAGCTACTCTGGACAACAGTTTAGTCAGTTATTTATGAAATTAAACATCATTTTACCATATGACCCAGCAATCTTCCTCTAACGTATTTGCCCAAGTGACAAAAATTTACATTCATACAAAAACATGTATATTAATTTTTTAAAAAGGAGCATTATTCATACTCACCCCAAACTAGATAACCAAAGTTATCTTTCAATGGGTGAATGCGTAAAAAAAAAACTATTATACACCCATACGCTGGAATACTCCTCATTAATAAATGCAACAAACTACTGGTATGTGAAATAACACAGTTGAATCTCAAAAGTATTTTTCAAAATGAAAGAAGTCAGCCTCAAAAGGTTATATACTGTATGATTAATTTATGTGATAGTCTGATAAATGCAAAAACTACTTATAAACAAAGGACAGTTCAGTGGTTGCAAGAGGTCAGAAGAAGGAAAAAAAACTTGACCACAAAGCGAGCAACAGGAGGAAATTTTTGAGAGTGAGGGAAACTTACTTTATCCTACTTGTGGTAGTGGTTACATGAGTCTGTGAATTTGCCAAAACTCATGAAACTAGATGTGAAAAAAAAAATGTATTTTACTGTATATAAGTTAAAAAAAATACTTTTTTCAGAAATTGTACTCAAGTACTTATAACAGTAAAATTATTTACTTTTACATAAAGAAGATACATACAGACTAAAAAGAAATTGATCCAACTCTTAACAGCAGTTATTTTGTCAAAATATTAAGGATGACTTATTTTACTCCTTCCAACTTTCAATATCTTTAAAAAATCCTAATATGGACATTTATTACTTTCATAATCAGGAAATAAATGCCAGTTTGAAAAAGAGACATTAGATACCACTTACAAAGTTTCTCTAAGTAGCTGAAACACAACTAAAAATAAGGTCATGGAAAAGGAAAAAGAGAAATTAAAATAACAAATAGGCACTAAAACCTGTGATAAACAACATTTCCTTCTACTTTGCTACTATTTTTTAATAACCTTAGAGTATCTCTCAGTGTCACAATATATAATATCCCTTCTCCTTCATACCATAATATAGCTCAATTAAAATTCTATTTTTAAAACTAGTTTAAAATTTATCTGCTAGTGAGAACTTTAGTTTGCAGGAAGAGAGCCCCAAAATTTCAGGATTTAGGTGCTCTTGCATATGGCAGACCAATCATATTTTCATACCAAAAGTAAAGTTGACCCCTGAAGGGTAAAAATTTCAATAAAGTTTTACTATTCCACAGTATGGAATAAAGGAAACAAAAATTATGTTTTTATACAACTATGATTATTATCCAATCTCTGATTTAAGTTTTTTCATAAATGAACATTCAATCAAAAACAAAGGAAACAAGTTTTCTTAATTGTAGCTAAAGAGAGGCATAGAGGTTAATGAGTAAACAGATGCTTGAAAATTGTTTTAATAGACTATACATTCAAATGGTTCTCAAAATACATAAAGCAATATACAGAGATATTCCATCCCTTTTTCCCCTTTTCCTGTATTTATCCTCCAAACAAAGACCTCCATCTGGAATACACACAAGAAGGTATGCATCTTTGTTGAGTTCCTTATCTGTCTATAAGTAGATGCAAACACATGTATTACTTTTTCTCACTTATTTTAAACTTGTTTTACAAAAAAAGTAAAAAACTATGTGTAGAACTGTACTTACATCTTTTTTTTCACTTAACATGAGATAGTATTATATTTAATTATTAAAATGCCAAATATAAAAGGCTAAATAAAATCCTACATGAAATGTCATGCACACACTCACAGATTTAGGTTTCCAGGCTGTCAGCAACACTGATGTAAAACTATATTAAGAACATGTTAATGATTTATACAACTGTAAATGAGAAATGAGACTTACTGGGAGTTAGCTGAGATTGTTTGACCATCTTCAGTGAAACATTAACCTCAGTGAGATCCCAAAAGGCCTCTTTAAAGTATGGCAACTCCAAGGTTTAGCCTGTCCGTAATTAACATGCAAGTGAACAAGTTACCTAATTTAAACCAGGGACCTCCATTTTTTCAGCACAGAAGCTATTTTTAGATGGAGTGGCTAAAAACATACAACTGAATACAGAAAATACATTTTATAAATGGGCAATACTGTGTCAATTCTCTCCTCCCCATGGCATTAGCAGCAAAAGAAAGTACTAGGAATATTTAAAACTCAGAAAGTGTGCCATGCAATTTTTTTTCTGCTTGCATATTCAATCAGGATGGAAACGGAAAACATTCTATTCTCCAACGCTTAGCTATAATGAAGCCTGAAATCTTGTCACCTTCAACTTTATGACTTCTTGTAAAAAAAGAAATAAATAAAATTCCAAGAAGGATTTTATAATTGTTAATCTGAGTCCAAGGCATTTACCCTGAAATTAGCATATTAAAAACAAATATTTAAAGGTTTTTCAAAAAGAAAATATCTGAAACATACTAAATATTATCCATTTTTTAAGCAAAGCAACCTAAAGATTGTTTACCAATAATAACAATGTTAAGAAAGCATTAAAGTGTCATCAAAGTACCAAAACGTCTTGGCATTTGATCAAGAGACACAGCCTAAGCAGGTGTCATTGGGTCAACCATGAGAATTTCTAAGTGTCATCTCCTCAGACCATGAGACTATGGAGACGTACTAGCTGTTTGAACTAAGAGTGGCCCAGGACTTACAACATGACTAACAAGAAGCTTCATAGAATTGATAGGTATGATACATTTCTAGGAATAGTTTACTGGGTAAGGATAGCCTAGGCTTTAATTCCACATCTGCCACTCACTAGCTGTAGATCCATAGGCAAGTTGCTTACCTCATAAGCTTAAGTTACCTGATACACAAAATGTAGATAAGGATGTTGTAAAGATTGAATTAGATGATAGTCACAGAAGTAATATACACAGTTTCTAGTATGGAGCAAAAAGTTGTCAATAGTGTTTTTTTGTTTTCAAATACTGTATGTCAATGATGTTCAAGATGCCCTAGTACTTGGGAAAAGGGAAATAAGACGTATTTATAAAACATCATCAATTCCTGTCCTCAAAGTGCTTAAAGAAAAGTAGGGAAGACAGGCATATATAGCAATAACTATAACTCAAGGATTCATGTAAATATCAAAATTTTTAAATAAAAACTGTTATACTTACAAAGAGGATTCTCTGATTACAACTAATAGAATTCTTAAAATAAAGGAGGTGTATGAGTTGCTCCGGGTTTGTAGAAATTTAATAAACAGAATTGGATGAAAAGGCTTTATGGGTGAGGAAAAAATATGAACAAAAGAACAGATGTGTAAAAATACACAGTATTTTTCTGGAAATGTTAAGCATAAGCAGTTAGGTATAGATAAAACACAGCATTGTGGAGGCACAGAGGAAGGATAACATACAAATTTAATATCCTAAATTTACTGAAAGAGTAATTCAGATTTCAGGCAGCAAGAATTAATGATAGGTAAATAAATATATTATTAAACATTTTAGGATTTTTAAAACCCTTAATATTTTGCTCCGAAAAAGTAAAAAAAAGCAATTGAGCTTATAATTAAAAAGAAAAGCACTTACTACTTCTATATCATAAGCACCCTACAATGTCGTAAAAAATATCTACCTATAAAATTATGCAAAAGGAATAGAGATTTTCATTATTTATTTGAAAAATTTCTCCATGTTTCAATGGAATTTACCAAATAATACTTAACCTTTTCTGTAACATTGAAAAGTTTAGACTATTATAAATGCTTTCTTATGTTTCTTCATGTTTTAAGATGTCTTGACAATCATCCTACCATTTTACTTATGATTAATAAATATGCCAACAATTGTTAAAAACAAGTTTTCTCCATTTTTCAAAGTCAAATAAGCTCTATATAAGTAAATGCATTTAAAATTTACACCAAATTATAATCCACATGTGAATAATTCCAATATGTGGATTAAATTAGTACAACACTAATTTTAGGTCTGCAATTCCTAGAAAGTATTAATTTCACCTACTCATATTAAAAAATAAGAACTGCATATGGACTCTTACCTTGAGAGCACTTGCTGGATGGGGGCAAACTTGAGCTGAAGTTTATTTATAGAGATTTGGGGGGAAACAATAACAAAACACAAAAGACAGTCTGCTCAAAGCCAGAAGACAAACAAGAGTCACCTCTCAGAAACCCAAAACCACAAAGGGCTAATTAACCACACCTAGTGGTAAGAGTAAACCTACCTTGCTCTTTTCACTTTTGTGTATCTCCAAAGAAAGCTGGGTTGGTATGGAGCAAATGTAGCTTTAAAAGTAATTTCTTGAGTTGTAACAACAAACCAGCCCTCATATGGATTCACTCCCGTTACCTTAGTAATACAAAAACTTCAAGCTTTTAATTTAAATTAGTCTAAGACTATCATGATTAGTCTAAGTGCCATCCCAGATATAGGGCAGACACAACAGTAAATCTTCTGGAGAACTCTACCTTTATTTTCAGTTTCAAAATATTCTCACAAAACTCTTCCAGCCATCTCAGCCTGGAGAGAGAGAGAGAGAGAGAGAGAGAGAGAGAGAGAGAGAGAGAGAGAGAGAGAGAGACAGACTTGGAGAGGGGCATCAAAAATTACCCGAGCACAGGAAAACAAGGTACAATGACTGACAGCCAGCAGAAATAGTAACAAGCTTCAGTAATGAGAATTAACACAGAATGATTATGAATACTGTATGTTTAAAGAAATAAAAGACAAGTTTACAAATGGGTAGAAAGCAGAATATTTAAAAAATGGGTTAAGTAGAATTGGAAACGAACCAAACTGAACTAGGTATAAAAAAAAGTGAAAAATTTTGAAAAAGCAATGGATGGATAAAAGCTGAGTAGATACCACCAAAAAGAATAAGTAAACTGGAAGTCAGGACATAGGAAATACAGCACAGAGACAAAGCAATACAACAGTAAAAACTATATATGCAGGAGAATTGGATGAATTCTAACTTAAGTCTAATTCAGAGTTCTACTAATGGAGGAGAGGGGTTACAATAATGAACATAAACAAACATGACCGTGTTTCCATGGGACATACAGTTTAGTAAAAATGGCTGACATTCATCAAATAATCACATAGAATATACAAACTTATACTATGACAGATGAAATTAGAAAAATTTACTAAGTACTTTCCTGAATTTAGAGCATAGGTTTAGAGAGCTCCTCCACAAAGACATGAAGTAGTATTTGAGGTATGAATCGAATTAACTAGAAAGTGTTCTAAGCAGAATGAACAGTATGTGCAAAGGCACAAGGCAGGAGGAAATATGGCACTGGCAGAGGTTGGGGAGGGCCGCAGTGGGTAGGAGTGTGGGGGTGGTTCATAAAGCTAGAAGGGCAAGATCATGCAGTCTGTTAGATAAATTTGGTATTTTCCCCAAGATTAATGAGAAGATACTGAAGAATTTTAAGCAAGGAAGGTGAAAAATTACATTTTAATTTAGAAAACTTATTCACAATAATTGACTTGCTTCTTTTTTGGGAACCAAAGAACACTGAGAATTCTTTTTAAATTCATTACCGAATTAACATTTTTACAGTAATCTAAACTACAACAAATGGCTTAAGAAGGTCATGAATCAATGGTACCAGTGATGAGGAACTTCCTTCATATCACTAAGTGAAAGGTAAGAGAAAAATGGTCACCAGATAACTTTTCATACCAAAGAAATTTTACATTTTTAATTTCCTTGACCTAAAACCCTTTATGTTTTTTCATTGCTTTCACCTTTGCTCTACTTAATTTTTAAATTTCTGATTGTATTATATTATTTACTATGTCTAGCTAGCTGGATCTTCTTATTAACCATTTCTTCATTTTAACAATTTTTTTTTTCATTTTCAAATCATATATTTTTGATCTCTGGATTTAATAATCTTGTTTTCATTTTATTTATTACAATTGAAATAAGCATGCTAAACATTTTTATATAAACTTGTATATTTTACTTTTTCCTCTAGTTTTCAAAATAACTTTATAATTTTTGTTATCTTTCATATTTACTTTCTTTTACCTTTATTGTTCAGAGTAATTGTACTAAAATTTTCAATTTCTTTAATTTATTCTATAATTTTTATCATTTCCTAATATTTTAGGTATTTGTGTTAATCAATCTTTATATTCATATTTTAAAATTCTAATCTAATTAAAAACAAATGCCTTTCAGCATTTTGTTGAGGATGAAGACTTTGATTTTTAAAAAAACAAGTGTTTCAATTTCTCTCATGTGTTGTCATCCAGCTGACCTATGTTTTTATTTTTATTTTGAATTATAGATGTACAAAAAAATTAAAAAGAAAAAGTCATCTCGTTTTCTCAATCAGCAACATCTTATCAAACTATAGTACAAAATCAAAACCAGGAAATTGATATTGGTACAAATTATAAATACCACTTCACCAGTTTTACATGCACTGATATTTGCGTACATATATGTATGTGTGCAATCTATTCAATTTTCTTATATGTAGATTCATGTAACCACAACCACAACCACGATAAAGAATGTTCTACCACAAGGATCCCTAGTGCCTTCACAACATTTATAAAACCTTGAAACAAAGCCTAAACTGATTTACGTAAGAAAAGGTATAGAGCTACTTTTGAAAGTGAAAGATTCAGGCAGTTTTGTGGAAGAGGGAAGAGAGGTGAAAGGTTGAGAAGTAGGCAAAAAAGATTTTTTGAGGAACAGCTGTGTGAGAGTAGCTCTTGGTTGGGGAAAAAGATATGTAAAGAAGATTCTGTAGTTCTGTTCTGTGTTCTGTGATGTCTTCTCTATTTACTTACTCAAAAAAGATAATGTATGCTCATGGGTATTTTAGATAATATATAATAAGGAAATGGGTACCAAGTTGGGAGACTGGCAGCTTCAGCTTTATTTGGACTATACAATGATGGGAGTTTTCAAGACTAGCTAATTGAAAGCCCAATAAAACCATAATTTAGCTGAAACAGCAGGCTACATACATCACTATTTTTCTAATATACATTTCTCTGGTGCTCCAAAATTACTCATGTGTTCTTCCAGTATGCTATATTTAAATAAGGACTCCTTGTACTCCAATGAGGAGAGGAAAAACTAAATTTAAATATGATTTGTTTCATATTTAAAATTATAACAGTACTAAGGTTACAGAATCTATATAACAATACATAGCAGTGCTATGTAACAAAAGGACTGCAGAAGATTTCATCCAAACCCATGCATACCACCATTACACAGATATTACTGATCACTACATTTCATGGAGTACAAAAAAGAAAACAAACTTTATCTGAAAATAACGTATGTCAAAGATTTCTTGGTGTTACTCACCAAAAAGTGGGAGATACAGACATTTAAAATGATAAAAATATTTCTAAATATGTTATTATTTCTTGATCAGAAAAAGTTTAGACCTCCTTTCTTCACTATGAAAGTGAATTACATTGATATGCTTTACCTCCAAACCCTCCCTGAAGAATAGAAAAGACCCTGGAAATCATTCTTATAGTCCTTGAAATCCCCAGGGGAATCCCAAGATTAGCACAATCATCTTCTTTACCCAGTTTAGAAAGTATTACAATGATTTGGATAGGTATCTTTCATGGCCCATACATTTACTTCAATTTAATGATTTTAAGATGTTAAAATCACATTTAACTCACAAGCATGAAGTTCTATCTTTAGTTTTAAAATACCCTTTTCCAATCATAAAATGCCAACTCAGCATTTAAAATCACATCAGGCATCGCATTCCTCTGTGCAGCTTTTCCACAGCGCCTTTGCCATGCTACCTACTTCCTTCCCATTGCTCCCACTTTTATAAACTTTCATCATATCATTGATTGGTTCATTTTCCACCTGTACATTTGCCTCTCTTCTTACTCTCTGGACTTCTTGAACAGAACATTCCAGTTTATTCTCATTTACATCCACAAAGCCTTAAATTATCTGATCAGGAATAAAGGAAAATGAATATTCAGTTTTTTTCCTTATAAAACTTTTCCAGAAACTAGGTTGACTATAAAATACAAATGTTATTCCATGAACTTTCTCTATAAATTCAGTAACTGGCAGGGTATAAGCTCTACTATAGAAGAAAAAGCATTACTTTGGGAGATAGGAGACTTGGGTTCCATTTTCACTTCTGTAATTATCCTATACTTCCTTTCCTTACTGGGAAAAGGAGGACATGAAATGGATAATGACAGTAATACCATACATAACAAGAGACTTTTTATATATGATATGTCCTTGTATAGTGCAGAGTTAACCTAACCCAAAGAGAGGCCTGGCCTTTGCCCTTGGCCACTGACAGGTGATCAGCTGGCCTCTGGAATGTCCTGCCTAATAGGAGTGTTTCTGCCTGGAGTCTTTGGCCACTGGACAGTCTAAGAATGTGATTTATGGTGGGGACTTTGGGCCATACAGTATCGGTTGTGACCTCCAGAGGAAGTGATAACGAAAGACATTAGTCCAATTTATGGGGGGAAATAAAGACTAAAGCTCAGATATGCAGATACTATGTTACTGAGCTCCAATAAAAACTATACAGCAAAGGCTGAGGTGAGCTTCTCTAGTTGGCAATATTCTGCATAATGTCACACATTGTAGCTGGAAGGACATATTGAAGTCCATGACTTCACCGTCCATATGTGGACCCCTCCTGTGCATAGGGTACTCTGTGCCCCATGCATCTATTCCCTTGGATGATTTTAATTTGTTTCCTTTCTCTGCAATAAACCATAAACACGAGTATCACAGTTTTCAGTGAGTTCTATGAGTCCTTTGAGTAACCTGAGAGTGGGTTTGGGAAATGCTCAAAATTGCGATTGGTGTCAGAGAGAGGGCAGTCTTATGGGGATTCCCCTAGTACAGCTGGATAAACTCACTGCAGTGTTATACTGAGGTTTTTATTTATATATTTTGTTGCTTAACTTTCACAGTAACTCTATATGGTAGGTACTACTATTATGAAGACAGTGAGACAGAGAGAAAATTAATCACTTAAGTTCATCTGGATATTAACAGTAAATGGAAGAGTAGGGATTTGAATCAGGGCTTATGTTCTTACTATATTATGCTGCCTGCCTAGATGACTGCTGAGGTTCTCTTTTTCAGCAATTACGTTCTCTGAACCTACGACTAGATGACCTCTAGTCACATCAAGCCATATAAATCTATAAGCAAACAGTAATTCATACAGAATTAAAAACAAACCTTAAATAATCTTCATTATGTAAGTTGCCATTTTTATTAGAAAGTTTTAAGTCTTTGTACTATTAAGGACAGATATTTAAAATGCTCTATTAACAAACATAAAAAGTAGCTGTCAAAATATATTAATGGAAGCCTAAAATAATCTACTAAATTAATTCATTTGATGAAAACTATTTCCAAAATAAAAAATACAAGTTAAAAGTTAATACATTAAAACTTCTAATTTCTTAGAAAAATAACAATCGTTTTTACTGAAAAGACAAATTATATTCAGGCACAATCCCACCATTCTAAAACAATGATTTCAATTACTTTATAATATTTTCTAATTACATAATTTTGATACTGCTATAATCAATATTTATTTTTTTACTTGAAATTTGTTCATATTTCTCTAAAGTATTCATAATTATCATTTTTAAAGCTGCATATCTCAGAATATTAATTTAACAACATTCATAAACTGCTGGACATCAAAGTTGTTTCCTTTCTTTTTCTTCTTTAGTGGGACTATAATGAACATCTTACTATATGTAACATTATGCCTTTCATTTTTGGATCTGCAGTCCTACCATACTGTCTGGCTCATGTAAGGTATCTCACAAACATTAGCTGAACTGAATATAATTTTTACTTTTTAAGAATTGTTTTATAAGGATAATTTCCTAAACGTAGAATTAATGAATCAAGCATACGAACTTCTTTATGGTTCCTACAACAAAATACTTTCCCAAAAAAATCATGTCATTTTATGACCCATAAGAAATGAATAGGTATGCTCATTTATTAGAATCTTGTAGATTTTATCATTTAAAACATTTAATACTTTCTACGTATAATTTGATCTCATAAACTGCTTTACCTTACAGAGAAATACTAATCCTGACAATAAAAGTACATTGTCTTTACTAAGATTTCGTTAATTACCAAAGTATAAAAACTAATAATTCTAATGCTGGAAACTCAATTATCAATATGTAAAAACTATTTCAAAGTTCAGTTCATAGTTGGAATGTGGCATGTCTTCACATTATAGTAAAATTTGATTGAGGTTATAATCTAAACCAAATTTGTCTATATAACAGCTAGGCATAAAGACAATTTTGTCCCAAAGAACAGTGAATTCTATTCTACTTTGAGAGGGTTTCTTTCAGAACAGAGAACAACTAGAAACTTTCAGTAGACAAAAAAATCCAAAAGAAATGTATTGATAAAGGTTTATATATTTATGATCTGATTACAATTCATGGTCAAACCTGAATGACCTATCTATGAATAAAGTTGCACTGGGAAGGAGAAGTCTGAGCTTCCGAAAACTCCCCTCAAAAATTCAGATAAGTTATTGCAGATTAGCATATTTAGTTGACAATGAATATATAAATTTTTTCCTTCTACATATTTAAAATAACCCTTTTGGGTAATTTTACATTTCTCCTTATGACAATTTAAGGAATCATATTTGTATCTGATTAGAATTAGGGCATCTATTATAGGCATTTTTATTATTTGTTTTTGACTACTTGGCATATTTGAAATTGGTAACTAACATACTTTTTACCACAACTGGCTGATTATGCTTTCCTATCCTTTGATCTTAGCATAAGTAATAGCCAGGAAACTTGCTGTTACTCCCAGTAGGGCTCTTTTTCACTAGCTGGGGTAGAATAAATTCATCACTTTAAAATATGCAATTATTCACTATCTAAGATGGGTAAGGCACTATACTAGACTCCCAGGAATAATACAAAAATGACTAACACATGATTCCTGTCCTCAAAGAACTTACAATCTAGAAGAGAAAGACAGACATTCAAACAGTAAATATAATACAAAGCAGATGTGCTAGTTGTTAAAACATGTACAAAGTTCAACAGGAGCACAGGATGGTGAGATTAATTCTGGTTGGGGTGATCTGGAAGGCTGGGCGAGCAGAAATGCAGTAGAAAACTCTGCCCCTTAGTAAATGCAGCAGTGTTACAGCCCAGCTGGGTTAGGGTCGAAACCCCACTCCCCACAGAAGGTTTTCCTAAAGGAGATGGAGCCAGGGCCCTAGCCCAGTTAGGTAGGTGATTCGTTGATTTCAATTATGAGTGCCAACACTTTCTTTCCCTGGTACAGATGTTATTTCATGAATATTTCATGAATATTAATAAATAAAATGTAACAATATATTTAAGTAACTTACATAAAAATGTAAGTTACCTCGGCCTCCATCACCAGAATGGCCTAGGATAATATTCTGATCACCAACAAACAAACAACAAACAAACAAAGACACCACTTCAACAAGTTACATATGTGGTGTTCCAATATATGTTTAGTATTGATATCCTGGGAAGAAAGATGAAGAGACAGACAGTTCTGGAGAAGTAACCTCAGTATTATACTATCCCATATTTTGTTAAAGTTTTATTTTTAAATTTTAAAAAGAAACTTTAGAATAGGTTAACGAGGTAACAGGATTTTTTTTTTTTTTTTTGTCCTGTCATGATTTTAGGAACCTGCAGGTATATTGATGCTTTCTACTGATTTCTTAGAATAAGAAGTAGACAAGATAATATAACAAAAATATGATACTTAACAGGTACCACAAGAGGGTTGAAACAACTAGAAAGAGAGTAATAAACACAAACGTGGTTAAGTAAAGGAAACATAAAAACAAGTATCATGTGCACAGAATTAGAAACACTAAATTTGTAGAGAAGTAAATAGTATTAGTTTCCACTGTATTCCATTCTATTGCCACTTAATATTTATCCCTAAAATTTCTCAAATTTGTAGATACATTTTGTTCTTCTGTATGAATTTTAAAATTCTGAACTTCATAACTGCTGCTTGTAGATATCCTTAGATAAGCCTCATTTTAATGAAAACATAGGGAAATAATAGAATCTCAGTCATATGTACTATACATAAATGAATGTTTGCAAAGTCTTATGAAACTTAAAATAATTATTTTCTAAAGTTTACCAAGCATTCTTATTTCTATTATTTGTTCTATTAATTTTTACTACCTCCTGAATCAAAGAAAGAAACAAAAGACATAACATGACTGTCAAAATTAAGGAGATACCTCATTACATAGACTTTCTTTAAATATAAGCATATAATTCAAAAGGACTTGCTACCATAAATTTAGCTGAACAAACCATGAAACAAATATGACAAAAGGTTATAGTATCTATAATAATATAAAGAAAGCTTATAACAAATTTTAGAAAAACACAAAACCCTAAGTAATTGAAAAAAGACAAATTGAAAAAAGACAAATTGAAAAAAGACAATTTGCTAATATGAAAAAATAGTCATCACATTAAAGAAATGCAAATTAAAACAATGAAATAGTACTTTTAAATATCAAATTAGCTGATATAAAAATGGTGAAACACATAGTTTTGCACTCCTTAAACTTTGAAGATCCTCCTTTTGAATATGTTTGAGTTTTAAAACAAGATGGTATGAAAATAAGTAATCAATGCTTGCAGGTGAGGGGACGGGGGGGGGGGGGGGGGTGTTGGAGGTTAGAGTCAGAGTGAGATGAAAACACACATACACTTAATGGGGACCAGGGCAGTAAGTAGAACTTTTAAATAATTTGTGGAAAGTATCAGGAGATTTTCAGATTTTTGTTGTTTTCAAGTTCATACCCCCTCACCAGTAATTCTACTGTGATTTTAAATTTTAAAAAGTGATACACAGATATATGTACTTATCACAGTTATTTATAATCACAAAAATTAGAAACAACTACAAAACCAAACATTAAGGAAATGGATCATAATGTGATTAAATATTATGCAGCCATTAAAAACTGTTAATTATTACCTGCAAGGAGAAATGTATAGAATAAGACATTAAGTAAAAAAAGTAGGATCTACAATTTTAATGCACTTACCTAAAACTATGATTACAAGAAAATAGAGATTTGTATCATGTTGCTTTGTTAAATTCATTTATTAGTTTTAATATTTATTTGTATAAGTATGTGTGTGTATATAATCTTTAGGGTTTTCTGCATATAAGATCATAACATCCGCAAACAAATAATTTTACTTCTTTTTTTCCAACTTATATGCTTTTTCCCCCTTTTTCTTGTCTAACTGCCCTGGCTAGAAATTCTAATACTATCTTGAATAGAATGTCATTCTTGGTTGTTTCCATGTCTTGCCCACCATAAATAAAGCTGCAATGAACATTGGAGCACACGTGTCTTTATGTATAAATGTTTTCAGATTTTTTGGGTAAAACAAAAATGTCCTTCAATAGATGAATGGATAAAGAAGTTGTGGTATATATACACAATGGAATACTATTCGGCGATAAGAAAAGATGATATAGGAACATTTGTGACAACATGGATGGATCTTGAGAGTATGATGCTATGCGGAGTAAGTCAGACAGAAAAAGCAAAGAACCATATGATTTCATTGATATGTGGTATATAAACCAAAAACAACAAAAGAACAAGAAAAACAAATGAGAAACAAAAACTCATAAACACAGACAATAGTTTAGTGGTTACCAGAGGGTAAGGGGGGAGGGGGGTGGGAGACGAGGGTAAAGGGGATCAAATATATGGTGATGGAGGGAGAACTGACTCTGGGTGGTGAACACACAATGGAATTTATACATGATGTAATATAGAATTGTACACCTGAAATCTGTGTAATTTTACTAACAACTGTCACCCCAATAAACTTTAAAAAAAAACAAAAACAAAAAGAATGTCATCCTTGTATTGTTCCTGATCTTGGAAGAAAAGCTTCTAGTCTTTCACAATTGAGTATAATGTTAACTAAGCAGGTGGATATGAAACATAATATAAGCCAGTTGCATTTCTATACTCTAATAATCAACAATCTGAAAATAAAGTTAACGATTTCATTTACAACAGCATCAAAAGAAATAAATTACTTAGGAATTAACCAAGGAGGTAAAAGACTTGTATACTGAAAACTACAAAACATCACTAGAAGAATTTAAAGGCATAAATAAATGGAACAACATTCTGTGTCCACGGATTGGAAGGGTTAATATTGTTAAGATGTCAATACTACTCAAAATGATCTATGGATTCAATGTAATTCCTATCAAAATCTCAACACTTCTTGCAGAAATAGAAAAATCCTAAAACTTGTATAGAATTTCAAGGGAAACTGAATAGCCAAAACAACCTTGAAAAATGACAAAGTTGGAGGAATTGCACCTCCTGATTTCAAAATTTACTATAAAACTACAGTAATCAAAACAATGTGGTACTGGCATAAAGACCGACATATACACCAACGGAATAGGATAGAGAGCCCAAAATAAATTCTTGCATGTATGTTCAAATAATTTTTGCCAAGGGTGCCAAGGCCATTCAATGTAGAAAGGACAGTCTTTTCAACAAATGGTGCAAACAAGCAAATGTGAGAAGTTGATCCTTATCTAAAACCATAAACAAAAATTAACTCGAAATGGATCAAAGGTCCTACGTGTAAGACCTAAAACAACAGAACTTAGAAGAAGACCTGTAACAAAAGCTTTTTTTCACATCACTGGATTTGGCAATGATTTCTTGGATATGACACCACAGGCACAGGTAACAAAACAAAAAAACAGAGCAATTGGATTTCATGAAAATGTAAAAATTTTGTGTATAGAAAGACACTGTCAACAGAGTAAAAAGGCAACCCACAGAATAGAAGAAAATGTTCACATATTACATCCGATAAGGGATTAATATATAGAGACCTCCTAAAACTCAACAACATAAAAACATACAATTCAATTAAAAAATGGGGACAGGACTTGAATAGACATTTCTCCAAAGAAGATACACAAAAGGCCAATAAGCACATAAAAAGATGCTCAACATCACCAATCATTACACAAATCAAAACCACAAGGAGATACCACCTCATTCCCATTAGGATGGCTATTATCAAAAACATAAAACCAAGTGTTGCTAAGAATGCAAAATAGTAGACCCGTTAGAAAAAATAGTATGGAAATTCCTTTAAAAAATTAAAAATAGAATTTTCATATGATCCACCAATTCCACTTCCGGGTTTATACCCAAAAGAATTAAAAGCATGATCACAAAGAGATATGTACACCCATGTGCAGAGAGGCATTATTCAGAAGAGCCGAGAGGGAGAGTAACACAAGAATCCATCAACAAACAAATGGGTAAACACAATGTGCTATATACATACAACGGAATATTTTTCAGCCTTATAAAGGAAGGAAATTCTGACACAGGCTACAGCATGGATGAACCTTGCAGACACTGTGCTAACTGAAATAAGCCAGTCACACAAAGACAAATACTTCATTATTCCACTTATATGAGGTACTTATAGGAGTCAAAATGACAGAGACAAAAAGTGAAATGGTGGTTGCCAGAGCGGAGAAGAGAGGGATGAGTACAGAGTTTCAGTTTTGCAAGATGGAATAAGTTCAATAGATAGCTGGTTGTACGACATTGTGAATATGCTTAATGCCACTGAAATTTACACTTAAAAATAATTAAAATGGAAAATATATGTTAAGCATATTTTACAACTAACAATTTTTTTAAATTCTGTGGTTTAAAACAAGCAGAGAACTATATTTTATAAGAAAACATATCAAAGAAGGAAGGTGGCTATTCCTTAGTGGTAAAGGTAGAATGATTATGATTTTCGACTTTATACCATTTTCCAAAATTTTTATGTCTATCTTTTTGTGTGTATTATGAAAAAGATAAGTTAAAATTTAAGAGATTTAGTGATTAAGTACTGAGTTTTTAGTATTTGAAGTATTTAGTATTGAGTTTAAAAGGTTTTCAACAGACAAAAATTAAACAGTATTTCCTAATAGAAATTTTCTCCAAAATAAGTAATTTACGAATATATGCTAAGAATTCACTTTGATTTTAACTGTCTCTAAGAAAGGGCAAAGGTTTTCTAAAGTTCTGTTTTTTTCTTTACAATACTGAGGCATAGTTTTTGGTATTAATGATGTTACTGCTTCCTGTTTTTGAGACTTCTCATGAAAAATTCACAAATATATCATAATTACTCACAGGTTTTAACCAATTTTTGAATTAAGGTTTATATTAGGTTGGTGCAAAAGTAATTGCGGTTTTGCAATTATTTTTAACCTTTTAAACCACAATTACTTCTGCACCAACCTAATATAAAAAGTATCCTCTTTTTATATTAGAGGATACTTTTTATATTAGGTTGGTGCAGAAGTAATTGCAGTTTACCAATCATTCATCTCTTAGTAGCCTTTAATCCAATTTATATGTCCCCTAATTGGACATTTGTAGACTAAATATGCTGAGAGTACTAACAAAAACACAAAGTCGTTTAACAAAATGAGAGCAGTATTTTGAAATTTCTGCCAGATACTTCAGAGCTTCAGGAATATTAATCTATAATTAACAAGATAAATCTAAACTTAAATTTAGTTCCTGTTCTTTTAAAACAAACTGAAAATGCTTAATGAAACAGAAACACATCTTACCAACGCAGGCCACTGAATCTGTTTGCTCTTTGATCCCTGAGTCTGGCTAGGGTCGTTCCTTCTGGCCCAGATTAAATGGTATTCCACCAAGAAAGTTGAAAAATCTTCATAAACTCTAACCCACTCTCGTTTATCCCATTCGAGATCATCAAATTCCACATACACCTATGGAAAAGAAAACATAAAACTCCATAAGCAATACAGAGTATGTTACTTTAAAATATGTATAAGCATGAAGTTGAATTAGAAAAGACATTAACAAATTCATTATTCAGATTAACATTTCTTTTAAAATCATTTAAGTAATTTCTCCCTAATCACATTATAACCTCTACTTATTTTATGATAAGAAAATAAACCATAAGTTTATTAACAAAAACAATTTACACAATGTTGGGTCAGTACAAATTGGCCAACATCTACTAACGACATACTAAATTAAAGTACTATGTCTATACTAATGATTGTAGAAGCAAAGCTCAGAAATGTTTTCTATAAAGGAAAAAATAGTAAAATTTTAAGCTTGCAAACCATATTGTCTCTATCATAACTATTTACTTCTGACTCTGTAGTAAGAAAGCAGACATAGACATATGTAAACAAAATGAGTTTGGCTTTGTTGCAATAAAACTTTAATTACAAAGACAGGCAGCAGTGCAAGGATGGTTCAAAACACAAAAATCAATCAATGCAATATGTATTAATAGAATGAAGGACAAAAACATGATCATGTTGACACAGAAAAAACTTGACAAACAACACTCTTTCATGATAAAAAAAAAATACTCAAACTAGGAATAGAAAAAAACGACCTCAATATAATAAAGATTACATTGAAAAACCCATAGCTAAGATCATACTCAATGGTGAAAGACTGAAATCTTATCCTCTAATATAGGAACAAGATAAAGATGTCATATTTGGAAACTAAAGCTGACTCTTTTATACTCAATCATTCTACCCCTACTTGCCCTCCCACTTTCATCCTTTTTCATTCATTCTCTAAAATTCTCTCTTCATAGAGCTATCTTCCCTAGGACCTACTCACTTTTATGAGTTACACTGAAGGCAGTCCTGTTCCTACTTATCTTTTTCTTCCACCCATCTTTTGCTCCCTTAAACCTGAAGTGTTTCAGTTTCCACTTATTTATATCCTGTTTTTTATTTGGCCTCTCTCAGGTTCTTCAGGATGTTTATAACCTCCACTTCAACTCAAACTTAGCTTTGAACTCCTCCAAGCAATTATTTTTCACATAGTTTATATTATATAATCAAATACTGCCCTATAGTCTTCAACTATAATAAGAATATCTTTAAATTATGGGTGCAAACTCACTGAGGGTAGAGCTGTTATAACGTATACATATAAAGTGCTTAATAATTACTAAGTATCTAATGACCTTTGCCATCATGGACTTTTAAAAATGGAGACGAAGTGATAAAAGATGTTTGATTATGAAGTTTTTGTGCTGCTGTACATTAGGAAGCTAGTTCGATGTGCTTTTCTATTAGAACTGGGAAAGACAGAAATACACTGTTCAAGGAGTTAACATCTGTTCCTAGTTATCCACACAAAGTGGAGCAGAAGCCCACATTAACAGAACAAGACTGTTGGCTTCTTCTAAAAACACATCCTTGGGGGTTGAGCTGAGCTCTATCTGTTGTTATGCAACGGTTTCAAATTATACCAATTTCTCCACTACTTAAAATCTTGTAAGATTCTCATAGTTAATTATTACATTGTGGTGTAAATGGGCTTTTGGAAACTCCAGAAAACTGAAGCAGAGAGAATGTTCAGGAAAACCTGAGCGCTATCTTTTCTTTGCCCTCATGAACAATTAAAAATATGGTGTTGTTGACAAAATATTTCAGTTATGAACCTAAAGAGCCAAAGTTTGTAAACATTTCCCTACCCTAAAACACATAAATTCAATGTAAATTCATCCAAATGCAAAGACCTCGATATAAAAATTAAAGTTTTTCGCATGAAATGAACTTGCTAAATTACTCACAGCTTATTATTCATGGACAGCGCAGGTTGCTCGTGTTGGCTCCCTCCCAAGTCCCATGGGAAGGATGCAAAGGGCCCAGGATGGACACCTATGTACATAGAGAGAACACCACTGACCTGAAGGGAAATTTCTACTTTTATAGTAGAGTGGAAGCAAGTCTGCTGTTTGTTTGGCGGAAGTTATTATCTCATCTCTCATTGCTGCTCACTACAAACACATCTCTGAGAAATGGCCCCGTCAGGGTTTTGTGTTCTTGTCATATCTAAACAAGAATATGGGGGATTCTTGGTGCCAGTGTTGAATTACCTATGCCAACACAGATAAGATATTGTATTTTGGCTAACTGAATCAGTAACTAATCTAGCCTTATAGTATATGCGTATATATGTGGGGAGAGGTTTAGGGAAGCATAGTTTCTTTCCATAAACCTGCAAACCTACACAACATACTTGGTTGTTTAATTATATACTACTTTATATTAACTCCCTCCTCATTCACCTCTATTGGGTCCTTCTGTCTGCTTACTTCCCTGTACTACCAACTAAAAGACAAGATCCTTTAGGGCAACGATTAGTATACCTTCGTTGTTTTTGCATCTCTAATGCCTCGCACAGTGCCCAACAAACTAAAGTGCTCAGTCAATGTTTCTGAGTATCTAGTGCTGTGCAAAAACACATCACAAGTACAAATAAATGACTAATTTCCAATTAAAGAAAAAAGTCCTAAATACAACATGAATACAGTTGCTCTATTTACTTATTAACCACTACATTCATAATTATGTACAAAAAAGGAAAAGGAAAAGATTTCACTCTATAAACACTTCTGATTACATATTAGAGTCAATCATTATGAACACTGGAAATTCAGAAATAAGAGCTATACATCAAGAGTTAACGGCCATGGATAGTTGGTAATTACCATTAGAGTGAATATGATGTGAGAAAAGGGCTAAGCAAAATAATAATTAAAATGATTATTTCATAGTAGACATGATAAATATATTTCTTTAGCCCAAGACATTAGAACAATTAATTCTAAGAACGGGTCACTGGTAATTAAAAGACTATCCATTTCTCTTTTAATACATGTCATTTAAAACAGATGTCAACATGCACAAATTCTCAGTTTTATGTATGTGTAATAGCAGGCACTGAAAGAAGAGCTGTTAGACTGTCAAAGGAACCACTGGAAAGAAGAAAAAAGCATAACAATAGTCATGCAATTCAGTTTCCTCTATTTTGCCCATTAAAATGAACCTAACCTTTGAACTCTTCAAACACAATTACTACTTATGTGGAGAATGTCTCTTTCCTTCTGCATGGCTTGATTGCTTCAAAGTGGCAAATGGATTCTGGTCACTTGGTTTAGAGACCTATATTCAAATTACATAAATCAAACTAATACGCTGTTAAAGCTAAGAATGATCACTTTAATCTAAATTTTAATTTCAGCTCTGCCACTTTATTTTAGGCCCTCTAAATAAGCCATGATCATTATCTGAAATGTTATAATGTGGAAATAGTAATATTAATTTGAAAATAATAATGTGGAAATAGTAAAAATATTAGCTATATAAAAATCTACTAAGGCAACACTTCATCTTTTTATTTTAATGTCACTTTACAGAGAAAGCAAACAAATATAACCATAATTCACGTCAAAAGTTTAAACTTATATTAACATTAAGAGAGTCAAAATTAAATAGGCACTCATATGAACTAGCCCAAGCTTAAACGAAGAAATGCTCAGCACTAATCAATAGTTCTAAGGATTATTTTAAAGACATTGGTTAATCTTAAAAAATAACGAACTGAAATATTGGAATTAAACCTGAGAAACACTTGGACATAATCCAAAGTATAAACAGTTTGAAACAGTATTAATAAGTGACTTTTGGATTACTGATTTTGAACCAAGATTAAGATGTAAAATTACAATTTCTTAATAGATACTGTGTTTTATTATTTTCAGGAGTTGACTGTGTTTCTTTTAGTTATAAAAACCAATAGCAGGTGAACAGTATCAGTCTTTACAAGTACTACAAAAGATATAGGACAGGCCTACACAGCGTAGGTCCTATAAATTGGCACGTATTTCACAGAAACTTGATTGCAGGAATTCAGATACTGTTCTTTCCATTTATCCAGAGGTCACTTAGTTAGCTGCACAGAGATGGCTTCAGAAGCAAGCACCAACAGGTGATTGAATACCCCTAAATGATAATTGCCAAAGATCCAAACACTAAAGTAGAAGGCTCCCAACCCCAATAAAGTCTGTGAAGAGAAAAACCTTTGATAGATACTAGGCTGCAAACTTTGTAACAACCTACGGAAAAAATGATGAGAAGAAATTAATAGAGAGAAGAAGGGAGTAAATTACCCATGGAGGATAGACAGCTATCTTTTGGAGGCTTACAAAGCATTCACTTTGACCGTGTTCTCATCCTATTTTATATGGGGTAAGGGAAAAGAGGTACGTGACTTAGATACAAGAAGTTGGATACAGAAGGTAACAGTATGCTTTCTGGAGACAATTTCTCCATAATATTCTCTCTAGAAACCACACAGCAATAAGAATTATGCATCTTTAAATAGATAACCAGTATCTATCCTTCTCTCTGTCCACCAAGCTTAGTTAGTAGACAGAAGAAGGAAAGGTCATTCAAACAAGTTAACAAGAACACTTATTTGCTATTCACATAATAATTAGAATATGCAATACAGACAAAATTAAAATTCAACTTAAAAAAATTTTTGTGTGGTAAATATATGTAACAAAATTTGCCACTTTAACCATTTTAAGTATACAACTGAGTGACATTAATTACATTCAGTGTTGTACAACCAAGACCACTAACTTTTTTCATCATCCCAAACAGAAACTTTTACCCATTGAGCAATAACTTCCATTACCCTCTTCCCCAGAGTCCTTTGGTAACCTCTCATCTACTTTCTGTCTCTATAAATTTGCCTATTCTAAATGTTTCATATAAATGGAATTATGTAGTATTTATTTCTTTGTACCTGGATTATTTATGGAGTATAATGTTCTTAAGGTTCATCTATGCTGTAACACGTATCAGAACTTCATTCCTTCTCATAATTAATATTCCATTACATATATACCATATTTCCCCAAAAATAAGACGTAGCTGGACCATCAGCTCTAATGCGTCTTTTGGAGCAAAAATTAATGTAAGATCCGGTCTTATTTTACTGTAAGTAACATAAGTAAAATAAGTATTTTACTTATAGTAAAATAAGACCGGATCTTACATAATATAATGTAATATAATGGTGTGATAAAATTCAACTTTTTAATAAGCAAACATTATATTCTGTGTAGTTACATTAAATTTGCCATGCTGAAATAAAATTGTTAAGTACAGTTCTAAAGAGAAGTCTAATATATATTTACACAAAGACACCTAAGCCGCTTCCAGTGGCTCATACTGTGGACAAGCATGGCTGATACTGCGGACTTTCCTCAAATTTCTCCAAAGTTCGCAAACCCCAAACAAGCAGTGTCTGGCCCTCAGCGTGTCCTGTACCTCTTGCTAAACAGCCTCAAGCCTGGCCCTAGAGGCAGCCAGCCTTGGTTCACAGTGTAGCCACTCTCAGGCACCTCCTAGCTGAGCACAAGTGGCGACCACATTCTATCACTTTGTAACTCATACCAAGTGGCCCCAGGCATGGCACAGACAGCAGCTTAACTTGGCCTGCACCAGGGTCCCTCCCAAGAGGCCCAAATACCAACATACCCAGTGTCCAGCTTCACACCACACCAAAGTGCCACCATCTCCTCCACAAATGACACACCCAAAGGGCACACTCAGCAGGCACCAGGGCCCTGCTAAAGTGAATCCTGGGTCAGCCCCTGCACACCAGCTCCTCCCCTGTAGTTACAGCCAATCAGCCTGAGGGTCAGTCCCTCCCACTGACGTGCCAACAGCCATCAAGACTTAACTACAACAGGACACACACAAAACCCACACAAGGCACAAAGCTGCACTGGGCTCAGGGGATCAGAGAGATTGTGCCTCTGGGTCCCACAGGACACTTACTATATAAGGCCACACTACCAAGACTGGGAAATGTAGTAGCTCTACCTAATACATAGAAACAAATACAAGGAGGCAGCCAAAAAGACATATGTCCCAAAGGAAAGAAAAAAACTCCAGAAAAAGACTAAACAAAATGGAGACAAGCAACCTACCAGATGCCGAGCTCAAAACACTGGTTTTAAAGATGCTCAATGGTCTCAGTGAGAACTTCAACAAAGAGATAGGAAACACAAAAGTGGAGATAGAAAACAAAAAAAGGACCAGTCAGAAATGAAGAATACAATAACTGAAATGAAGAATGCATTAGAGGAAATCAACAGTAGATGAGAAGCAGAGAATCAAATTAGCGATTTGGAAGATAAGGTAGCAGAAAACACCCAAACAGAACAGCAAAAAGAAAAAAGAATCCCAAAAAATGAGGACAGTTCAAGGGGCCTTTGGGACAACATCAAGCATAGCAACATTTGCATCATAAGGGTACCAGATGGAGAAGAAGGAGGGCAAGGAACTAAAAACCTACTCGAAAAAATGACTGAAAACTTCCCTAACCCAGTGAAGGAAATAAGTTATGAAAGCACAGAAAGTACAGAAAGTCCCAAACAAGATGAACCCAAAGAGCCCCACCTCAAGACACATCATAATTAAAATGCTTTAAGTTAAGGACAAAGAATCTTAAAAGCAGCAAGAGAAAAGCAGTTAGTTACCTACTAAGGGAGTTCCCGTAAGACTGGCAGCTGATTTCTCAACAGAAACTTTACAGGCCAGAAAGAATTGGCAGGAAATATTCAAAGTGATGGAAAGCAAGGACCTACAACCAAGATTATTCTACCCAGCACGGCTGTCATTTAGTATTACAAGAAATGTTAAAAGGACAAGGACGAGGAGTAAGAGGGAGAAAGAAGAAAGAAAAAAGATTTAAAAATATGAATAATAAAATGGCAATAACTACATGTCTATCAACAATTACTATACATGCAAATGGATTAAATGCTCCAATCAAAAGATATAGGGTGGCTGAACGGATATGAAAACAAGACCCTTCTATACTCTGCCTACAAGAGACTCACTTCAGATAGAAACATGCACACAAACTGAAAGCAAAAGGATGGAAAAAGATATTTCATGAAAATGGAAACAAAACAACAATGAAAACAGCTGGGGTAGCAATTGTTATGTCGGACAAAACAGACTTTAAAACAAAGGCTATAACAAGAGACCAGGAAGGACCCAGTAATCCCACTTTCGGCTATTTATCCAAAGAAAGTACTAATTTGAAAAGACATACGCATCCATATGTTAATCGCAACATTATTTACGACAGCTAAGATATGGAAGCAATCTAAGAGTCCATCAATAGACAATTGGATAAAGAAAAAGTGGTACATATATACAATGGAATATTACTCAGCCATAAAAAAGAATGAAATCTTGCCATGGGAAACAACATGGATGGACCTAGACGGTATTACACTAATTGAAATAAGATAGAGAAAGACCAATACCATATGATTTCACTTATATGTGGAATCTAAAATACCAAAACAAACAAAACAGAAACAAACTCATAGATACAGAGAACATTTTGATGGTTGGTAGATGGGAGGGGGTTGGGGGGATGGGTAATAGGACAAAGGAGTAAGAAGTACAAATTGATAGTTACAAAATAGTCATGGAGATGTAAAGTAAAGCATAGGGAATATAGTCAATAGAATAGTTACGTATGGTGTCAGATGGGTATTAGATTTATCAGGATGATCACTTTGCATGGTATATAAATGCCGAATTACTATGTTGTACACTTGAAACTAACATAATATTGTATATCAACTGTAATTTAAAAATAAAGTTACTAAAAAAATAATTGCAAACTATTCAAAGATACTTAAGTTTCAATTACCTTTAAATATTCCTATTATGTTACCTAACTCCTTATCACAAAACTCAGTACATATACTACTATCTTTTGGATAAACTATATATAGTATTTAATGTAATATCATTGATGATGTTGGGTGTCTTAGTTTGCTAGGGCTGTCATAACAAAATATCATAGATTGAGTAGCTTAAAAACAAAAATTTATTTTCTCAGTTCGGAAAAATTCTGGCTGAGGACTCTCTCCTGGGGTTGCAGACAAGCAGCTTTCTGTGTGCTCACATGACCTCTTCTTCACGGGAATACGGAGGGAGAGAGAAAGAAAGTTCTCCCACGTCTATTCTTATCAGGCCCCTAATCCAATCATAAGAGCCCCAGCCTTATGACCTAATCTAACCCTAAGTATCTCCCAAACACCCCATCTCCAAATACCAACATAATGGGGGTTAGGACTTCAACATATGAATTTGGGGGAATACAAAAATTGAGTCCATAACAATGGCAATGTTAACACCAGTTAAAATTTGAGTGTTTACAATGTGTCAGATAAGGTTTTATAGAAAACTAAGGCACAGGGAAGGTAAGCAGTCAGTGTTTTTAGACATTTAAATAATGATACACAAGTTGAAAATGACCAAGTTTAGAATTCTCTGCTTTTTTCAGTAGCAATACTGAACAAATTAAAATTTTTTGAATGGCTGAAAAAGAAGAAAACCATTAGTTCAGTTCTTTTTTAGCCTACAGAGGCTTCACAGAGACCGCAGTCATTTTAAAAGATGAGGAAGAGAGAAAAGCACCTTGATCAAACAAGGTGGAAAAAGCCTTCCAGGAACACAAATTCTGAGAATGCTTTTAAAGCATGGGAATCAAGTAAAAGAGCTTTTCTATGGGTTAAGAGAAAAGGGATTCCTGGGAGTAGTTCACAAATCTGAAGGCATTAGTACATTAACTAAACAGTTTAAAAGAGAGGGGTAACAACTAAAAATCTAAGTTACATACAAAACCCCGAATATTTGTTAATACATTTCCAATATAATTTATTTAGAATAAGGCTTAAATTCTGGCTTTCGTCTTTTGAGGTATGATTAGAGACTGTGTTAAGTACATTGTTTTTATAAAAAAGAGGTCAGAGGCAGGAAGTCCCACAATATATGTAATTGTAACTCATTAGGAGTAATTTTAAAAGTAGGTTAGAAATCTTATGAGAATCTGAATATCAATCATCTTCTAAGTCTACGTTAGCTTTTGACTTTTTTCTCAAGCAAGTTGATTATTATCTTCTTAAACTCAGTCCTAGAGCTAAACAGTTTTGAAAATTTATGCTGGCAGTCTTCTTTCAATCATCCAGTTGGAAAGCTATTCTCCAAACCTTTTCTGCCACCATTCTGCTTCGGGCTCCAGAACCAGTGACTCCTTGAAAATTTTTCTGTCCCAACTACAAGATGCTTTGTTCTGTCCTTTTTGTGAAAGAATTAGAGGGGAATGAAAGGAACAGAGGTATTCATGACATTATCTATTTAAAGTTAGAATGCATAATCCCAGTGAAACAACATTACAGGTACAGAAGAATAAAAGGGCAGAATAATGTTATAATAATACTACAACATGGTTTTAGCATTACAGTTCACTTATTCTGTGGGATCAACATGCTTTAGGTTGGCTGATCTGAGAACATACGCAATGTTTAAAACATTTCTATGAAAAAAACCTGTACTCACAAGTTTTATTCAGTAATAGAAAATAACTGATTTGAGAACTTATTTGTGAAAAATATCTACTCATATGAAATTTTTTTTTAATGAATGTGTACATTATACTATTTCCACTCAATTACCCTAATTACAGAATTTGAAAGTGTAGTTTGCATTACAGGACTGGTTTCTTTAAGAAATTCATGTGGTTAGAACGCAGTGCTCAGTGCTCATAAGACCAAAGTCACCAGTTCGAGTCCCACATGGCCAACGAGCTGCACCCTCCACAACTAGATTGTAAACAACTTGACCTGGAGCTGAGTTGCGCCCCCCACAACTAGATTGAAAACAATGACTTGACATGGAGCTGATGCGTCCTGGATACAATGTCCCCCAATATTCCCCAATTAAAAAAAAAAATAATTCACAGTCAGGAAAGTAAAATAACTACCAAAATACAGATTTTTAGAGACTCGTATTTGAAAACAAAAAATAAATGTACATAAACTGATAAGTCTCATTTTAATTTAGAAGTGAGGTTTAAACAGCTTGTCTATAAGCAAACATTCTTGACAGTCAAGAAACAATCCTTAGGACCCAAATTAATAAAATCAGAAATGGAAGAGGAGAAGTGACAACAGATACCACAGAAATACAAAAAATTTTAAGAAATTACTATGAGCAACTATATGCCAACAAATTTGACAATCTGGAAAAAATGGACAATTTTCTAGAAGCATACAACCTTCCGCAAGGGATGGTGGGCAGTGCCTCCTGCAACTAAAATTGAACACAGCACCTTGACCTGAGCAGCCCCTGAGCTCCCGGATGGCTCAGTTGGTTGGAGCACGTCCTCTCAACCACAAGGTTGCCGGTTCGACTCCCGGAAGGGATGGTGGGCTGTGTCCCCTGCAACTAGCAACTGGCAACTGGACCTAGAACTGCGCTGCGCCCTCCACAACTAAGACTGAAAGGACAATTTGACTTGGAAAAAAGTCCTGGAAGTACACACTGTTCCCCAATAAAATCCTGTTCCCCTTCCCATATTAAAAAAAATAAAAATAAATAAAAATAAAATAAACTGTTAAAGCTTAAAAAAAATTTTAAAAAAGAAGATAGGTTTCATTATGAAAAGGCAAGTTAACATCTTCAAAGGCTGCACTCAAATCAATAAAATCAGTGGACTGAACAATTAAGATGCCATAAATTACTGTAATGTGATAAAAAGCAGTGCTAAAGGTGTATTAAAAAGAGTGAACATATTCACCTACTTCCTCTGTATTAACAGGATTTCTGAATATTATGACAAATCAGAAAAAAAATCTAATGTTTCTTTATCTGATTAAGGAAAGAATTTAATTTAAAAAAAACTGGGACTTTGCTTCCACTGTAAGTAACAGAGACTGTACTATCTATGTTCTTGTCTATAAATCATGTAATCGTTCATTAAATGAACAGAAGATACTGTAATAGGCAGTTAATCCATCAGGTAGCTAAAGCAACTCAAAATCATAGATATTCTTCTTTACAAATTTGGTGTTTCATTTAGCCTTTTCAAAGAGATGGTTTCGCCACAGGTAAAACAATTTCTTTGATATTTTACAAGAAAAGTAAAGTATTTCTGTTTCTTATTACTTCTGGTTTTACTTTATGTTTTGCATTTTTAATTCCTTCCGCTTACCTTCTATAATAGATTTTTAAGAAAGTTACCACAGAAATAAAGACGATATATAACAATGTAAAGTAATAATAAATGTTCTTTCTTTATACTATTTATTAAGAACTCAGCACTGGAGATTGGTAACAGATTAGTAAAATTAAAATATGCTTCTACTTCTTGATCTAACTGTTCAAATTTATGTTAATAAATTATTTAATTATTTGGGCTTGAGAACGATGTTACTTATTTTATTAATGCAAAACCACATACTAGAAGTGTATTTTTTTTTTTTTAGGTAGAAACAAATATATTTGCAGGAAAATGTACTGAGTTCTAAATATAATATTTGTATGTAGACAACTCATACAAATCTATCTATTTGAAATACAGAACTAAGAAATGAGCCAAGAAAAATATTACAAATTCCATTCACTAAAGACAAATGGACTTTACCCAAAGGCAAATTCTATCATCTTCGGTCAGGACTTATTGACATTACTATACAGATAACAATAATAAACTATACTGTCTGGTATCCAAGTTCAAAGATTATAAAAGCAAAACAGAAAGAGCCTCTGAGGACATGCTTCCATAGCACTCTAAGAACAATAAAGTTTCACAAAGACTTTAGAAAATCTTTTAGACAAAATCAAGAAACAACAAAAATGGGGAATCCATAAAGAAACTTTGGTGTATCCATATAATGAAATACTTCTCAGCATTAGAAAGGAAAAAACTTAATACATGCAACAATACTAATGAATCTCAAATGCTTTAGGATAACTGAAAGAAGCCTGACTCAAAAGGCTACATAATGTATGATTCTATTCACTTGGGAAAAGACAAAACAAGTCGGACTAAGAACTGATTATTAGTTGTCCAGGGTTAGGGGGTGGGAGGTGGTGGAGGGATTTGAAGTTTTGACTACAAAGGTGTGGTAGCAAAAGGAAATTGTGGGGGAGTGATTAAACTGTTCTATGTGTTGACTGTGGCAATGGTAACACTATGCATTTGTCCTCACAGAACTGTTCACCAAAACAATGAATAAAATTTACTCGTACTAACAAACAGCCTGTAAGTAGAGAATTTAATAGAAAAGGGAAAGGAGGAATGAGCATGATGAAAAACCATGCCACTCCCTTCTCTCAAAGACAATGATGTAATAGTATTATATTTATTGGAATTACACTATAAAGGTTCATGTGCCTTTGGGGATAAAGGATAGAAGAATGAGATGGCAATCTCAAAGGCTATATCCTAATACTGTATGCTGGTGGGCCAAACATTTCTGCAGTTACACAGAATGGCCCAGGTTGATCCCAGGATCCTTTTTCCTTGAGAGAGGAAGAGCCCTTTTAGTAAGACTGACATACCCACCTTCACTCTTTCCTTTTTTTGCTTTGAAAAGGCAAATGTAGGAGTAGAGGTGGGGGTGAGGAAAAAGCTCTAGGAACACTGACAACCTGGGATTAACCCCCACTGCAAATGCCATATAACTGTTAATGTAGCAATTTGTGGAAAAAGAAAGCATTAACAGAAGAGTATGCCCTAAAATAAAAAGGATATAAATTTTGGGTCCCAAAAACTTTAGGGTATGCAACCTTATTTATAAACCTGCAAATGTTTTGTTTTCAGGGAGCTCTTAGAAAGGATACCTCAATATTTTAGAGAAGAGAAGCTAATGATACCTTTTCATGATAAGCACAAGGGGGCACTGGAACACAGAGTATTAGGTATGTTTTGCGATACACCTAAGAACTTTCCCTAGGTTCAAGGGGGAAAAAAAAGGAAGCAACAGTTGGCAGACATACTGTATCTCAGTTTCACAGAAATTTCTTTCACTTCAAGAAAGGTTTTTTACAATACTGGATTTGAATGTATGCATTTTCTTCAACAATAAAACTCATGGAATGAATTTTTCCTTCTATCCAATCCAACAGGAATTGTTTCCTTCTCAATTCCTATTAGGTCAACCTATAATGCTTGAATTTAATAAATAACCACGAAGTCTTTCAAATGAAAATTTACCAGTATTTACTGATCTCACTTTTCAATCAATAGCTCTTCACCAAAAGTTACAAATACTTAAATTTATAAAAAAAATTATTCAACTATTTAGTATGCTAATTACTGACTCTGATGTTAGATATATGAAAAGCTATTTTGAGAAATACTATTGTTCTTCTTGATTTTCAACTTTTCATTATAGAGACAATAACCTAATGGGTTCCCACGTGTCCATCATCTACCTTCAACAATTTTCATCTTATGGCCAATCTTGTTTCAACTATAAAATAAATTCTGCAAAATTATCCATTATCTGTCAGCATTCAAGTTTCTCACAATGGGCTTTTTCTTTTTTACACTTTGTTCAAATTAAGATCCAAGTTAAGTTCCACATTTTGCAATTGGTTGACATGATTCTTACATCTCTTTTTATTTATAGGATCTGTACCTCCTCTTCCTCCTGCAACTTTTTTGTTCAGGAAATCAAGTTATTTGTTATATACAGTCTTCAATTATCTGTACTTTGCTGACTATTCACCTAAGGCATTTTTAAACATGTTGCTTTGTCCTTATACTTTCTGTAACTGTTGAATCTAATCAAATTCAGAATTGATAGAGCAGACAACCTCATACATGGTAGTGTTCTTCATTAAGGGGAACATATATATTGCCTTAGATCTTTCTGTGATAGTAACAGCCAATGAGGAACACTGCCTAAACCCGAGAGATGTAAAAGTACTTTACCGAGAGATGTAAAATAGTGATATTCTAATTTTATCATTCCTTCTTCACTTACCATCTAGAGCAGGGGTGTCCAAACTTTTTTCAACGTTTTTCACCAAGGGCCATATGCGGTAAAATACACTAACAGCCGGGTCACTCACTCGAGGTGAAGTACGTATTGCCTCACCTGGTTTATTTAACTAAATGTATTTTTGGAATTTGCTGTGGGCCAATTAAAAATGGATTGCGGGCCGCAGTTGGCCCGCGGGCCGCAGTTTGGACACCCCTGCTCTAGAGTGTGTCTCTTAAGTGAAAATTTCCCTCGTTAAATATTTGGTTTCCAAGATGTAGTGTAGAAAAGAAAGGATAAATGCTTGATTTTTATGAGTTCTTGAAATAATGAGTTGGCATCAACTTCTCAGACTGGTAAACATTGAGTTTGTTTCTTAGGGTAGGAATCATTATAAATACTTGGATTTAAATAAAGATAGTATGCTTCGAATCACTGCAGTTTTTATTCCTTTTGTTGTCAAAATTTCCCATCTTTGGCCAGTGAGAGCCTCTTCAATTTGTTTCGGAGTCTTAGACAGGACCTCAGTTGTCTCTAATAGCTTCCTTGCTTCCAGTAGAACAAAATATACTATGATCATCACATCCACCTTCTTCCCTAGACCTGAAATTAACCATGTATCTAAAGAATCCTAGTACTTTTCAATGGGAAATAGCATTGAGAGACCACAATCTGGGTACTAGAAGTGCTCATTACTCCTGAGTTGTTCACCTAAGGACTTTTAACAGTGGTCAGAGTTAGTATGACTTTACACTGATACTTCCAAATACAATTCGACAGGTTTGTTGTTTTGCATTGATTTGTCATACAATAACACCAACATAATTAAATTCATTTGCTTTGTTGCACAATACATATTTAACAGTCTAGTAATAACAATAACAACACTAAGACTTATGAAAACCATTTAGTTTTTATACTGCTTTTTTGTCCTCAGGGTAAAATCCACTAGGTATGTAGTATAATCAAATTACTATTTTAAACTCAATTAAAATAGTCCTTTCCTATGGTTATACCTCTTAGGCTTCTTTGTTTCATTTTGCTTTCTCTTTTAGGGTGTTTTTTTTTTACCCATTAAAACTTGTTTTAGAATTACGTAAAACATTTACATAGTTTCAAAGTCACACCTAAGAAACCAGCTATTTTCACAGAACTCTAGCTATTTCTTCTAACCCTGTTATCTACAGTAGATTAGTTTTTGATTAATTCCTAGATTTAAAAACATAAAAGTAAAAATGTACATACATGCACAAATATATTTAGTTAAACAGTAACACACTTTATAGACTTTCTGTATCTTATTATTTTTGTTTCATAATAAATACATTGGAGATCATGGCATAGAAGATATTCCTTATTTGCTTTTATACCTATATAATACTCAATTGGGTAAACTTTTTTTCAATCAGAGCCCTATTGATGGATATTTGCGTTGTTTTAGTCTTTTGCTATTACAAATGGTGCTCTTTATTCACAATAGCCAATAGAAACAATCCAAATGCCCATCAACAAATGAATGGATAAAAAGATGTGGTATACATACAGAACAGAATATTATTAAGCCATGAGAAAGGAAGATATCCTTCGATTTGCAACAATGTGGATGGGTACATTATGCTAAGTGATAAGTCAGACAGAGACAAGTGCTGTATGATATCACTAATATGTGGAATCTAAAAAAGTTAAACTTTTAATAAACGGAAAGTAAAATGGTGGTTACCAGGGAATAGGGGATAGGAGGTGGATGAGTGATGGTGTTTAAGGGTACAAACTTGCAACGAGAAGTAAATAAGCCACAGAAATTTAATGCACAATATAATGAATACAGACATTAATACTGTACTATAATTATGTAATGTGATAAATATCACTATATTGGCAATCATTACAATATGATTACAATAGAGAACACATTTTATACCTCAAAATTTATAAAATGTTACAAGTCAAAATTATTCAATAAACAAACACAAAACCAAATTACTGCTGCAATGAATATAGCCTTACACATGTTATTTCGTATTTATGCCAAACTATGTTTAGGACATATTCCTAAGAGTGAGATTTACTAGATGAAAGAGTAAATAAATAAGTACATAACTTAGCTAGATATTGTCAACTTCCCCTCTATAGGAGGTTTAACCATTTTGTATTCCAACAGGCAATGTGTGAGAGTGCTTATTCCTGAAGAGGCTCACCAAATGGTATGTTGTTAATTTGAGAGGAGAAGGGAATGAGAACAAGGTGAAAATATCTCAGTGTAGTTTTGTTTACTTTTTCCCTTTTATTTTCTACTTCACTGATCTACTCGTATCTTTATTTTCGGCCTTATCCTTAGTTTGGGTTTATTTGCCCTTCTTTTTCTCTCTTAAGGTAGAACCCTAGGTCACTTATTTATCTTCTTTCTAAAATAACCATTTAACGTTACACATTTCTCTCTAAACCCTGCTGAAGATGCATCCACATTTTGATTTGCTGTATTTTCATTATCATTTAGATGAAAATGACTTCTAATTTCCCTTGTAATTTCTTCCTTGATCCACAAACTGTCCAAAAGTATATTAACATCCAAACATTTGGGTTTTTTTCCCTAGACATTGTACTATTAGTGATTTCTAATTTAATACTATTATGGTCCAAGAACAGACCCTTGTATTATTTCCATCCTTTTAAATTTACTTAGAATTGTTTCATGGCCCAGCCTACAGTCTCTTTTGATAAATATACTATATACACTTGAAAAGAATGTGTATTATGCAGCATGAAGTGTGATGTTCTAAAAATATTAATTGAATCAAAGGTATTGATAAGTGTTTTCCAGATCTTCAACACCTTTGCTAGTTTTTTAATGCAGTTGTTCTACCAACTGCTGAGACAAAGGTGCTAAAACCTCCAACTATGACTGTGAAATTGTCTATATGTAATTTCTGTAATTCTGTAAAATTTTGCTTCATGTATTGTGAAGCTGTATTAGGTGCATACGTATTTGTCACTGTTACATCTGAGTTTTCCCACTTTTTCTTTGCTAATACTTTCTTAAGGAGTATTTTAGCCACATCAGCTCTCATAACCTACTCTTTGCATGGTGTATCTTTTTTCTGTTCACTACTTTAAACCTACCTGTGTGTTTATATTTAAAGTTAATTTCTTGTGGACTGCATATAGTTGGGTCTTATTTTTGCTGCTTATCTGTTCTGACAATTGCTGCTTCTTATTTGAAGTGTTTAATCTTATTAACATTTAGTGGAATTATCATCATTGAACCTATCAATTTACTACTTGTTTTCTGTTTTTCTCCTGTGTTTTTTGTTGTTTGTTCCTCTCTCTGCCTTCTTTTGCATTCTTTAGAATTGTATTTTAATTAATGAAAATTTAAACATTCTAATAGCCACATTAAAAAAGAAAGAACAGGTGAAATTACAAAATATACCAGGGGTGCCAAAAAAATGTACACACGTGACTTGTATTCACCTTTTGTTATCGGTATATACTAAGTATTACAATTTTAATACAGTTTTTTCCTTTCTTAAAATGTGTATACATTTTTTTGGCATCCTCTGTATTTTAGTTAGGCCAATCAATATATCCACAATATTATAATTTCCACAAGTAATCAGTATTTTAAAATTGAGATATTTTATATTCTTTTATTAATACTAAGTCTTTAAAATTTAGTTTGTATTTTACAGCTACAGCACATCTCAACTTGGACTATCCACATTTCAAGTACTCAATAGTCATGTGTAATTGGTGGCTACCATATTAGACAGAAAAGCTCTAACTCATTCTGAAGTACAGTGTGTCTTTTTCTTTATTTTTAGAAGTGAGAGGTTGTATTTAACAGTTTTTGTATACATATATTTAGCAATTCAGAAGTTCAAAATTATTTAGTTGTATACTAAATCACTAAATTATGATTTAAATATTTTTAAATGATTTATATGTGTTCACTTCACTTAGCAATTTAATGGAATTTACTTAAAAGTAAATCTAAAAATATGAATTAAAACAATTTGTACTGACACTTCCACATCATACAAATTGGCACAATTTTCTTTTAAAAATCTTTTTACTTAAAAATTACAGACTCTTCTGTATAGTAAGCTATCATTTGAGAGGTTATAAATGAAAGGATATCTACGTGTGTGTGTATAAATGTAAAAAATATATACATAAAAAATTAATAAATGGTTTCTGCTATTATGGATTTCATACTTGACATGATCATCCAAGTCTATTCTATTAAAAATTAAGTAATTCCCTATTATTTGAGAATATGGCAGGCTATCCTATAAACTTTTTCCACAATTATTTTCATTTTCTATAGGGAAAGTTTCCTAAACTTTCCTATGCTGAATAGAAATATTAAAAAATCTTCCCTAAAAGATACATCAAACTGTATTCAAAATGAATGAGAGGTTATTTATTTTCTTAGACTATAAGGTATGTATGGATAGCAGTATATATTCTAAATTGTGTGTGATTCACAATAAATCCAGAGGTATGATTGAGCATACAAATTCATACCAAATGGCACTCACAGTTATGAGAGGGGCTAACCTTCCTAGATACCAAAACAAAAGATAATGAGTTCAATCAATCAATATTCACTATGTGACATAAAAACGAGTCCTTAATTTCACGGCTATCACTAATATAATAAATGCAGTCATTTAATATGAAGTCTTACAATGTGGCCTTCATACAGTTTAGAATCAGTTTCTATGATGTGCTAAAACAATGGAGTACAAACACTCAACCTGTGAATTCACCTGAAGGTAAGTTTAGAGCAGTGCTGTTCAAGAGAAACAACAAGAGCTACAAATGTGACTCAATATATAATTTTAAATTTTCTATTAGCCACATTAGAAAAACTAAAGAGAAACAGGTGAATTTTACTAATATAATTTTAAAAACATGTATCAACAAAAATATAATTTCAATCTGCAATAAACAAAATTTATTAATGCACTATTTTACATTCCTTTATTTATACTAAGTCCTCAAAATCGTGTGTATATTTTACACTTACATTGGACCTCAATTCCGACTAGCTACATTGGGAGTGCTCAACAGTCATATGTGGCTAGTGGCTACCTTATGGCACAGTGCAAGTTTAGACTATCTGGAAGAATGAAGAGAATATACGTTAAGCAATTTGGCATAATTTTTTAGTGCAATTGGAAGATTGGAGAGCTCTCTTACAACCTGAAGAGAGGATATTTTACATTAGAGCACAACTTAAAATAAAAATCTATCAAGTTGAGGGCAGGGTTGAGTTTCTCTTTAACCACAGTATGTGTTTGAGGAAGTAGACTGAGGGGCAGAACCATAATCTTCAATAAAAGATTTCTCTGCTCCAACACAAACATATGTAAATCCCCAGGTGTGCAATGCCCCAAATTCTGTTAAAATGTTAGCCTACATACTCGCCATAAAACCCAGCAATTCTACACTCAGGTATCTACTAAAGATTATGTTCACACAAAGATTTGTATCCACATTGCCAGAGGAACATTATTTATAATTGCCAAAAACTGAAACCAACATAATATTTGTCCATCAACTGGTCGATGAAAGAAAAAATGTAGCATAGCCATACAATGGAATATTATTCAGCAGTAAATAAATGAACAACTGATTTATACAATAACATGGATGAATCTCAAAAACAAAAAACAAACATGCTAAGAAAAAGAAGGCAGACAGATACAAGACTACATAGTACATGATTCTGTTTATGTTAAATTCTAGGAAAGTTAAAACTATTGTGGCAGAAAAGGGTCTCGGGGCCAGCAGTGGGGAATTGAGGCAAAGGGAAATGAGAAAACATTTTTGTCAAATTTTACCCTTAAAATAGGTAAATTTTACTGCATAAAAATTATGTTTCAATAAAGTGCTTTAAAAAAACAAATTAATATGCAGTCAGAAAAAATATTTAGGCTGGATTATTTTCAAAAGCTAGCACAACATTTACTTTACTCATCAAAGCAATTTCAGACAAAGTACAGTTGACCCTTGAACAATGCAGGGGTTGGGGCACCAATCTCTCTGCATAGTCAAATACACACATATAAGTTTTGACTCCCCAAAATAACTACTAATGGCCTACTAATGACTGGAAGCCTTACCAATAACATAAACAGTCAATTAACATATTCTGTATGTTATAATGTATTATATACTGTATTCTCACAATAAAGTAAGCTAGAGGACAAAAAGTTAAGAAAATCGTAAGAAAATACATTTATAGTATCTACTGAAAAAAAATCCATGTATAAGTAGACGTGAGCAGTTCAAATCCATGTTCTTCAAAGGCCAAATGTAGTTGGAAATTTAATTGCTTATCTTTTGATTACACAAAATAACTGATTCATTATTTACTGATTCATTTCCCATTGTGTTTAATACTCAATGGAAACTTTATAAATGCATAATACATTTAATTTGCAATATACCAAGAGTTTTCAAGTATTTGGTTTCATCCTATTTTCAACATAACCTTATGAAGAAAAAAGGATGGGTATTATTTTAACATGAGAAAACTGATATCATAGAAGTTAAATTCCAAAGGTTCTTCACATAATAAAGGTTGGGATTAAAACTGATGAGTCTAGGATGCCTTCTACTACACTTCCTAGTGAGACCATTTTTAGACAGGAGATTTATGAGCCTGTGTTATTAACTTTTTAATTAAAACTACCTATCTACTGAGCTATTTAGCTACCCAATACTCAGGTTCTCTCCACCCCCTAGTTCTCCATTCAAAATTTTCTTGCTGTTTCTTCTTTTGACAAAATATAAAACCCTTTGCTGTATCAACTCCTGTTGTTGAGACTGATATGTAGCACCACAATTACACGTATCTTTGAAAAATAATGCCAACACAAAAAGAGTTCCAATTCTAGCAAAGGAAATTATGAACACATAATACTTTTCTTGGCTATTCTTGAACATTGGCTATTCTGACCTATAACATTTTAAAATTTAACTCTTGAAAACCTACCACAATGATCTCTGGAATAATACCAGCAAAAATCTACCATATCCTCAACTTCTCTGAATTTTGTATCCTTTACCTTCTTCCTTTAAATGAAATACAACTCTTCTTCAAAGACATTGTTTTTGGCTGGCACCCTCTTAAGTTATGACTGTTTTCCCTCCCATACCCCTTTATACTATTTAGCTTAGAGTTGGATTAGGTCACTCTTTATTCCTCACTGCAAAGACAACTGTCCCTCCTTGATCATCAACCACTCCCCTCCCCTCTCCTGGTTATACTTTTCTGTAACCTCAAATACTTCACTTCTGGAACACCACCTCCTATCTTTCCAGCTCACTCTCTCATATTCTGGCTTGACCGCTCACTCAGCCCAACACAGGACCTACAACTTTTCACTTCTATTCTATTATTCTACAATTCTACTATAAAATATATAAAACTAGAAAAGCAATTTGCAAAAATGCTAATGAAAATTATCCAAGAGTGGTGTACTAATTTTTCTCTGTTTTCCTAAAATTCCCAAGAGTAAACATACAGAGCACTTTAAAAATAACACTAAAGTTTTTTAAAAAATACAAAAGTTAATGGGAAATTACCTCTAGACAATTATTCTTACATTTCTCTTCATATCGGTTATTCTCCCTTTAAACCATTTCCTAGGTCTCACTAGCTAAACTTATACTGAGACAGATAAGAATGATTTAAATTACTACATAATGGTAGAAGTGAGAGGGGTGTGAAAAGGCTGTTGTAAAAGTCTGCCAAAACTAAAAGATTTTTAAAAATCAGCCAGGTCAACATTTGTCAGAATAGAGGCATTAAAATCCACATCCAATACATTGTTTTAAAGAAAAAAATAAAACCAGTGTGGAATGCCCATAATTTCCCTAAAACTGTGTTGACTGTTTCATGAATTTTCTCATTTCATCACATAAAAATGAATGATTAAATATAGGATCTGAATATAATCTGTCTTCTTTACACAACAATATTATATATGTAACACAAGAAAATTATGCAGAACAATGACAAAAAAATGTGTTGATGTAACTTGTTAAATCAAGATGTACATTATTTTCAAGTTTGGAAAACTGCTAGTAATGATGAATAAAAATATTTCTATAATATTCAAGATTATGCAATTATATTTGTCTTGAAACATATCCTTTTTTAATTAAACAATTTTTCCTATTTTTTCTTAGCCTCAAGATTTCAACAAATGAACTTTAAAGAAATTATCTAGAAGTGCAGTGGCCAATTTCTCACAGAGAATAACTTTCTATATATTTACAGGATAGCTCTAAATTCATTGTATTAATGTAGAAACATCATAAGCGAGCTTCATTTTTAAGACAGATGATGCTATACAACCACAGAGCCATAAATCATAACTACATTGAGGAATAAAAAATTCTAATCATCGATACTGAAAGGTTTTCATTTGATATGCTTGTTAAGGTACCTGTGTTATTTATGTAAACAAGTCCTCAACTAATGGAATTTAACATCTGGATTAAGAAATAATATTCAGTTACTAGTGAGAAAGTCTATGACAGGCTTCATATATTCATATATTTAATAGTCATGTAATCCTTTTTTTTTTTACAGTAAATTCAAATAATTTCTTTACAGCTCAGGTAAAACTACCACCGTAACAAAATGAGAATATATAAAAAGTACTATCCTCTAAAATGAGCTTTTCCCCCTCTCTTAACAGAGGAGAAAAGGCTATCTACCTCTCAATAACATCTGAGATAGACTAACAGTTTCTCAAGAAACAAATGAAAATAAAATTAATTGATTTAAAAATACTACTAACCTAGAATCCTTAATTTAAAAATAATTAAAAAATAGAAAAACCCTAGTAACACATTACCATTAAAATAAACAATGAGAAAGAAATGACTGGGTAGACTCAAAGAATACTTTGAATACATTTTTGTTAAAATATACTTTCCTTCCTCTTGTCTTTTAAAAAATGGTCTCGGGGGCAGCCGGTTAGCTCAGTTGGTTAGAGCATGTGCTCTTAACAACAAGGTTGCCAGTTTGATCCCCACATGGGCCACTGTGAGCTGTGCCCTCTACAACTACTTGACTTGGAGCTGGTTGAGTCCTGGAAAAACACACTTAAATAAATAAAAGTTAAAAAAAAAAAATGGTCTCATCTTTAATACTGAGTAAATAAGTAAAATTGTGACTGTATAAAACTATTCTGAAAAGAATGTTTTACGAATATCTTAATGACCTATTTCCATCAGGATGGAGAAAGTGGATGTGACAACTCCAAGATTTCAGGACTTAATTCCCTGTCATGTTGCTCCAGAGTATAAAACAGCTTTCAATAGCCCCAGCTGTAAGCTGACAAGACTTTCTGTAGCTATAATCACACAGTGACCACACTATAAGCTAGTTTTCTGTTGTATTGTCACCACTCAATTTACATTTTAGCAATTTAATTGGGTACATTTTAGTCTTCTATTTGTTGTGGAGTAAGATATTAAAATTTCAGAAAAAACGGTATCAAACCATCCCGTTTACCTTAAAGCTTTCTATTAACTTCCCCTGGGACTGGATGAAATCTGAACTTAGGCTGGTTGACAGGGCTTTAAAGACCTGTTTCTGGTACTCTTCTGATCCTGTTATAACCCCTAGTCCCTTCCTCTCCAGATAGGTACCGTGATTTTCTTCCTGTTCCTAAAACATAACACGCTCATTCTGGTCTCATTATAGAAGAGAAGCACAAGATAAAATTGTATTACAATTATTAAAAATAGGAATAAAATAATGTTTGCAACCTAGAGAAATATCAAGAGAAAGGAAGATGGACAAACCAATCTCTGGAGCCCTGCTTTAACTTTTTAAAGGAAACAGGTCAGTGTCAGAGATCTGGTAATATTAAGTGTCACCAGGACACAACTGACTGCCCCAGGCTAATATAATTGTCCTACTACTCTTATCTGAACTGTATGAACTTTTTAAAACTTCAGAAATATGCTTCCAAAGTACATTCTAGGTAAGTGTCAACTTAGCAAGACCAGTAATGAATAAACAATACTGAAAATCATTATTTTTAATCTAAGATGGACACTGAAGGTGTCTTAAATTCAGATGAGGAAGTTATATAAGTAATTCCATGGAAGATATTGTGGAATGGTATTCAATGTTCCACACCATTACCTTCCACAAAGAGCATATTCTTTGGATTTAGAATACTAAGACGAAGAATAATAAAATTTCTTTGAGCCTCAGTTTTCACATCAGTAAAACAGAGGTAATTAATACTTCAGAGGGCTGTAAAAATTAAACACGATAACAAAAGGACTCAGTAAAGTAACTGACACATGTTGGCTTCACTTTCTTTTTTTCCTTCACCTAAAATTATGATGTATTTCATATTTAGAGAAAATGTTCAGCTCAAGATTTGTCATCATGATCAAAACTGCTTTGTACTGAAATGTCAGAAAGAGGAAGGAAACACATAATGCAATTATTAAACAAAACACCAAAAAAACCCAGCAAATTTAATTTTTAAAAGAACCATCAGAGAAACTGGTCAATCTCATCTAAAAACAGAGAGAGAAAGAGAGAACAGACATACTAATGTTTTTCATCTTGGTTTATTATAATCCAATGTCTAAACCACACTAACTTTTAAGATATATTTAATATTTTAATAGAGGTAAAAATGATCTCTTCATATAAAAAAATGGAATCTGTCACTAGAATACAGCAATGTGTCTGTACAATTTATCTTTCAAAAACAGATAAAGAAGGATAACTGAGTAGCAGAGATACAAAGCATCCAGAAATCCAGGAACCCAAGGGTGATAAGATAACACGGTTATTTGAGGAGGGGCATAATCAGAAATAATAATACTTACAAATATGCAACAGAAATTGGTCACACGGAAAATGTTTTCTTACATTAAATTCTAAAGTGACACAGAGGCAATACATAGCAGTAAAAAGAAATGTCAACTATGTTAACACTTGTTTTAAGTCCATTTTTTAGGAAATTCAATTCAAAAGTATAAGTCATTGATATTTACCGGTTGCAATAGATAAGGATAAATATGATACAGGTCTGCTCCCAAGGAGGTATCAATCGTATTTCAAAAGAATTGCAATAAATATTTAGATAGCAACCCTTATAAAATAGCATACAGCATTTGAAATTTAATAAGTTTATATAATACAAGTACATACATTCTCTCAATTCACTTTTAACATCTAAATTCCCTCAATAGGGAATAGGTGAGAACTCTTAAGACCCAGAAAGACTGATTTATCCAACATGACATAGTTAACATTTGGCAGAGCCAGAACTCAAACCTGACTCTACTTTTATAAAATCACATATTCCAAAAGGAAATAGCAGTCAGTAAAGTAGATGGAAGACCAAGAAAGCAAAAATTATAGTTTTTACTTATACAGATGTAGACAATTCTAATAAGAAATGGGAGGAGATATTCCCTATAAAGGTATGAACTCTAATGGTAAAAGTAATATCTTATCAATATTTTATTTCCCTGATACACTTGACCTGATATACTTGAGGAACTTAATAAATATGAGTGGACTGAATAAATGAAGGTGATGACCGAGCGAAATACTATGACTATATAGTTTTCTGATGTCAGATTTTAAAAGGACATATATAGATAATGGAAGAAGGGAAAGAATGTTTACAAATTAGTATCATAAATCTTGTAAGAATATTGTCAGGATAAACTAAATTTTATAAATAACACAAAAGAAAACCAAACAGGCCCACTGGCTTCATAAATGTAAGAGGATGAACTAAGAAGAAACAAGAATACTGCATGGGAAAGATGATGTAATGTTAACAGATGCAGAGAGAATAAAGAACTACTCACACCTCCTCTTTTGCATCCATCTTCTCCACCAAGGAGAACTGAGTAGAAAACTGGAAAAGGTAGAAGAAACATAGTTAAAAAGTAAATGAAGTTGAAATGAGAAAAGAAGACAGTAAGAGAATACCCAGCCACTTTTTAAATTAGTTTTTGTCTACATAGCCTAAATAATCACAAGCCCAAGTTAGGCATGCATCTCTAATGCAATCTAATGTAAAACATACCAAGAACGGAAAACAATTTCCAAAAGGCACTGGTTTTGGAAATGGAGGAAACATTTTTTAGAAAATTATATATCAAAGAAACATAGACCCTTCAAATTTAGAAGGCTCTTGACAGTCCAATCCATTAATGTTGATCTATATTCAAAATACAAAAACTGTTATTTGCAAGATGGTTTGTAAGCACTACAAAAGAAAAAGGTTACACCAAGAGCAAATTTTATTTCACTACAAGTAATCCTAAACTTTGTATTTATCAATAAATTTCGTCTTTTTTGGTACACTAGTGTAACTAATACATTAGATTTTTTTAATTAAAATATTGTGGGGGAAGATCCTGAAAATATTTTTAGGAATAAAATAAAAAATTTAAACTCAATAAGACAGCATACTAGGTACTCATACTGGATAAATACCATAATTTACAGTATTAACCAAGAACTAAAAACTGATTTTGAGTATTTTCAAAATAATCCACAGGGCTCCATCCTTACACTTTAATCAAGATATTCAGATGACTTAACAGTATTCAACTTTAAGAGACTGGCTTAACATGTTGGCTGATAAGATGAAGATCCAAAAGACTTCAAAAGATTGGAAAAATGGGCAGAATAAAATAATAAAAATAGCAGTAATAGCCGACTTAGTGAAATAAAAAAAGCTTAAATTAAAGCCAGAATCTGGGCAAGCTGATAAACACTCCAATTTACAACAGAGAAGCCCCGAAGATTCAAAAATTAGTTGAGGGGCAAGTAGAATAGGAAAACTGAGGTTAGTATATTTAAGTAGCAGCTAGATTCACAGATCTCTTCCTGGCTCTAGCCTTGCAACTGCCTCCTCTCCTATTTTCCTAGCAAAGCTAAGTGTTTTCCCCCTAGAAAAAGGTTATCTCTGGATCAGGGATCATATTAAAGCAAGCTGAAGGCAGAGATTACTACTGAACAGGAGAATCAAGTGAGAGTTTACATAATGAAATATGTTGAGAACCAACCCAATCCTCCCACTCCCGGTCTATTTTTAATTCAATGGGTATAATTTTGAGAGCCAGGAAAAGGACTAGTAGATTTCTCTAGGAAACTTGACCAGTTTAAGATAAAAGACACCTACATACACAGATATTAGGAATTCCCTAAGGAAATGGCCTCATCTCTAAACAGTACCCCGTCCACAACTTCAGGGCTCCCAATGTGCTTTTTAAATTTTATGCTATTAAATATGAGTAGTCAGAATCATCAGGTATTTCATGTAAGGAAAACATCAAATATAAAACATAGAGACTAAACACAAAGAGAAAAAGTGACTTCAAAGAAAACAAGACTCTGAAGACAGCAAAAAATTAAAAATGTTCTCAATTAGAGAAACAAATCAGAAAAAGAGGCCATCAAAAACTAACCATTTGGAAAACAAAAAAGTTTTTATGAAGTTAAACTTTAATAGCAGAAATGAAAAAATGCAATAGAAAATTTAGAATATAAGTTAAAAAATTTTCCCACTAATGAGAACAAAAATAATATAAAAGAGAAAAAATACTGTAAAAAGAGTCCAGCATGGTCCCATATCCCAATACAAAAGATCCAGAAAAGAGAAAAATACAAAAAAGAGAGAACTGAAGAAACAATTCAAAACAATTTCCCAGAACCTAAACTCAGAAGTTCCCAGACTGAAAAGCAACTCAAGAGCTAAACACATGGATGAAAAGAGATGTACATCTAGCAATGTCATTGTGAATTTTCCAAGCACAAACAAAAGACAAAATCCCACATGCTTCTTTCATATAAAAGATCAAAAAGCAGAAAGACATGACTTTTCAAAAGCAACACCAGAATCTATTAGATCAATGCTTTCAAAATTTTCAGGAAAAATCATTTCTAATTTCTAATTCAGAATTCTATAATCAGTCAGATATGAGTAAACTTTGCGGGTGAAATGCAAATACTTTCAGATGAACAAGCACCTAAAAATCTCCAAACAGGCAGTCCATTTTAAAGAAATTACTAGAGGATATATTCCACCGATACAAGAGAATAAACCAAGACATGGAATCCAGGAAAAGTGTTCAGTGAAAAAGGCAAGGGAATCACCAGGATGTTGGCAAAACAAGACGACATGAGATCTAGAATGTCCAGATACAAAAACCCCAGGAAAGGTTACATAAAGATAAAATTGACAGGATACCTAATATACATACCTGAATGTAATGAAAGGATCTTACATAACCTGGGGATTATCTGATTAAATCAGTGGCAAGTACATAGAAAATTAAATAAAGGGAAGAAATGCAAGACAATTATTAACTCCAAGAAAAATATTTTCCAAGAAAGTAAGTTAACATATATTAAGTAGGCAACCAAAAAGTGTTGATACAGTTACAGTAATATTAAACATCAGGAATCCATCTAACCAAAATTGAAACTATACTGTATAAGTACATAAGGTGGGATGTCAATTTATCTAGTTTTTACATTTTTATCTACTCTTCATATTTTGGAAATTTCATATTTTTAAATGTTTGTTTTTATGTTCTCTCTCTCCTCCCGTATGTATGTTAATTTCAGAGATTCCCTAAAGTCTAATAAGTATTATTAGTACTTCAAAAGCATGGTCATTGAGGAACCACTTGTAACCGAAATCTTGTTAGATAAAGAAACACCATGGACAGAAAGTTCTAAGAGGATGGAACCGTGCCTGGGATGCTTAGGAACATAGTACCTAGAGAACAAGTAGGTCCTCAATAAACATTGTTTGAAAAAAAGAACAGATCACGTAAGAAACTATCTTATCCTCTGGCAACATTGAAAGGTCTCACAGCCTCTTTCTGCATGACAGGAAGCACTGTCAAATATCTGAGAAACCAATCAGTAGGCAGCCCTAGGTATTCCTAATTTAAAGTATTTTAACCATTTATAAATGACCCTAAAAGGCCACGACATATAACAACATGCTATTTCACCAAGGTACAAATTTAATCACATGTACTTCATAGCTTTTGTGAAGAGAAAATTACTAGGTAAATGAACTTGGCTGAACAAAAAATATCCACATCTCAACACAACAATGGATTTCTCCTAAATCAACACATCTGCACATCTTTTTGTATCTCAACTTAGTCTAACAAAAGCTGACATTTTGTAAAGAAAGGTTAACACTGTTCATGAAGGAACTGCAGAGGTATGAAATTAATGGTTATTTGTGAATGTCGGGACTACTGCAAATCCCAACGGCCATATGAAGAACTGGAGACATGTACCATTAAGATTCCAAAGGAACAAAACTGGTTAATGACAGAGGCAGGACTAGAAATCAGTACTCCTCATTTCTAATAAGCTTTCCAATATATCATATTGGCCTTTAACACCGTCTATTTAAAGATAAAAAATATACTGGGCCCAAACCAGTAATTTAATAGATTGTATTACAATTTTTCTCTCATCTTACTAAATTCTGGCTAATACGTGTTAACCAGAATACTTATTTTATATATATTTTTATATTACCTTAAAAATTACGTATTTTTATAATACTCGCCCCAGAGTGCATTGATCAGACCATATCACTTCTTTTGAGACCCAAGAGAATAAGCCATGTTTTCCAATCTGAAACAATTCCAAGCATTTTCAGGTCTTAAAATAGTGAACTTTCAGCCAGGCAGGCTAGGTAGTTCAATCATCACAACTTTCAGCGAGGCAGGCTAGGTCAATCATCACATTAAAACCACTGTTAGCTGTAGATAGAACCCATGGAGAAAGACAAGTAAATCCTATATCCCATTTAAAGACGGTTCAGGTATAAGGTTGAAATTAATTTTTTTTTCATACCACCTGCTCAAAATCATGCCACATTTTTAGTTAGTTTGCTTGGAATGTGGATCTCTCCTTTAACTTTTGGGCTTGAGAGATTTCTAATTGCTCTTCTTTTGTCTTCTCAGAGTAAAATCATTAGATTCAATTATCTAATCACTAAGAGTATCTTCATCTTATCAACTGATCATTTTAAAAGGCTTAGCAGTGTTCCATTGCAAGGGTATACTACTCAATTCCTTAAGATACTTACATTTAAAGTTTTTTGATTTTCAAATTCTTGGAAGAATACTTGTAACAATCATTTCCTACTTTAAAAATATCCCGTTTTAGGTTTTCAGAACCCTGGATTCTGCTGGTTCCCCATCTGCTATTTAATGATCTCATTTCCTATCTCTACTTACATAGGTGTATTCCTACATAAGACCTTGATATTCCAAAATTCTCTCTCTATATTCAGTCCTTCAGAGAAATCACACTCATATTGCTTAAACTATTACCTTTATATTTTGTCACTTCCCATCCAAAGTCTTGAATAAAGCAGGTGCTCAAAATTTGCTGAAATCATGCTAATGACTCTCAGATTTGCATCTCTAGATATATGCTCATCCAACCTTTCCTTGTTTATTTTCAATGATATAGCTCTATGCAATAGTATTTCATCCTCATCTCAATGTACAAAACATGTCTTCTTTCCATAACGAGCTCTCTTTCTCACATTCCTTATGTATCATAAAGAATATTTCCACTTCTCCTGGTGCATGCCTTGGGAATTTTTTCCCCTAATCATTCTCCGTTACATTTTAGTTTGTCTTCACAATCGATCTCTATTACATTCACATTCCTCATTTCTGTCCTGTACCTTTCACTGCCAATATCATAGTTCAGCTCTTACTTACAATGTTCTGAGATGCAGTAAAACAGCACTGATAAGGAGCAGTCTAGGTTCAAACACTGTTCTACAACCTAACAATCGTGTGAATTTGGGTGAATTGTTTAACTTTTCTATCCTTCATTATTATCCGTGCAAAGGGGTTAATAATAGTATCTCTCATACGGTTTTTGTGAGAATTAACTGAATTAACAAAGAATTCAATACAGTGCCTCACACAGAGTAAGCCCTATACAAGCCTAAATGTTTCAAACGATTCTCTTTGCCGCCAATCACTGTTTTCTCCAGCTTACCTACTAATGCCAAACTGATTTTCTTGGAACATTTTCATTTTCTCACTTTATTAATGTAAGACATCATGACTACCTTCTGGAATCAAGATCATGCTTCAAAGTCTCACATTTATAGCTCTCCATTATCTAGCCCAGGAGTCAACAAAATATAGCCCACAAGCCAACAACTTGTTTTTGTATATAAACTTTTGCTGAAACACAGCCATCCTAATTAATTTACACATTGTCCACAATGCTTTCTCACTTTGATAGCAGAGTTAAGCAATTCTGACATAGTCTGTAGGGTCCACAAAACATAAAATGTTCACTACTCGATCCTTTTCAGAAAATGTTTACTGATCGCTGACATAGTTCAGTCTCTTACCTGTACTATTCCCTATATATATATTTAGCATGTCTAAAATGAAACTCATCTTTTTTTGTACACTTGCTCCTCTCAACTTCATTTTGTTAATATTTAACAAATATTTATTGAGATCTTATTATGTGCAACACACTGCTCTAGTAACTGGTAATTGGTAAGCCTAGTAACTGGTAACCCTAGTAAGTCCAGTGCCCATCTGGCACCCTACATAATCTTTAATACATTATTGATTATTTTCCCCAAACTGTATTTCATATCCCCGTGACTATATTGTGGCTACTAATTTGTACTTTCTAATCCCTTTACCTTCTCCCTCATCCCTAGCCTCCCTCCCATCTAGCAACCATCAGTTGTTTTTTTCCCTGTATCTGAGTCTTTTTTTGTTTTGTTTGTTTGGCACTTTTCAATATTTTGAACTTTTTTTTTTAAATTTTTACTGGGGAATATTGGGGAACAGTGTTTTTCCAGGACTCATCAACTCCAAGTCAAATCATTGTCCTTCAATCTAGTTGTGGAGGGCGCAGCTCAGCTCCAAGTCCAGTCACCGTTTTCAACCTAGTTGCGGGAAGCGCAGCCCACTGTTCCATGAGGGAACTGAACTGGCAACCTGGTTGTTAAGAGTTCGCGCTCTAACCAACTGAGCAATCTGGTCACCCACAGGCAGCTCAGCGGCAGCTCACTGTCTTCAATCTAGTTGTGGAGGGTGCAGATCATTGGCCCATTGGGAATCGAACCGGCAACCCTGTTGTTAAAAACTCAGTATTTTGATGTGACAGAATTGTTTGGACTTTAACAAGTCTGGTGCTGAACACCAAAATAGGTCATTTGATTTGTTTTTTTGCCATCTTAAATATATGATGTTAATGATGAAATAAACTTACTCCTATTAAATAACATTTTAAAAATATGACATATTCTAGCTTAATATGTGAAAGTATTGAAGAACGGGTTTCCTGAGCAGAGTGTTACAAAATAGACACAATCTCATGTTGTAGAAAAATTTTATATAAACACTGACAACTATTGAAAAGGAGGAAATCTTAGATTTAGTAAAATAGTTAGCTAAACTTCTTTCTGGTGGGAAAAAGGCCCTTCACTGCTGTCTTATGCTGAAATGTTTTTCCAGCTTTGCTAGGAGATAAGATAATGGCAGCAGCTTTCCTTGCTTGTGTGCGTGTATACGTGCACACGTGTATGTGTACATGCACACGTGCATGTGTGAGAAAAGAAATGCTAAGTAATCTAAATAAAGCAATTCTTATAAACATTAGCAAACATTTAAACTTTTCTCCCTGAAGTCCGATTAAAAGCTGAATGGAAGGCAGTCACAAAATTTTGTGACGAAAATTAGAGAATTTCAAAATTATAAACACTGATAAATCCCAGATCAATGAAGAAAAATAAAAACTTGAATGATTCTATCCAAATCTGAAAGAGCCACAGTAAAAGGTTATCAATAAATACTGAAAGACTGCAAAGAATACACTTTTACAAACATATTTGGATTTTTTAAAATGTGAACTGAATATTAAATATTCCTCTAAAATTATTAATAATTAAGAAAACAACTTTCTCAGTGAGTTTCTTTTTTTTTTTTTCATTTTAAAAAGCATAGCTAAATCTGCATATTATATTTTCTGATTTAGAAATTCCAATTTAGACATCTCCAGTCTAACCAGATCACCTAAGAGCTTCTTTCTCACAGCTCCCTTATGGCTCTCATAATGTGAGCATCCTGCCCAAAGATGAGTGTGATTCTAGCATTTAGAAGTGTAAGAAAGACATAAACACAAGAAAATCACTTCATCTAACAAGCACAAAAAAGTTATTCCACTAGAAGAAAAAAAGCCAGCTGCGTTGGATGAACTGAAAAACAGTAGATTAATCTTCTCCAAAGGCTCTAAGAGCAAATTTGATTAGATGCGTTTTTCCCTACTGCTGCCCACTGTACTACAAACTAATCCCCTCTTAGGACTCCAGTCCACTGGTTTTCAAAATGAATATATGTTGCAGTATGAGTAAGATTGAGATTACTTACCAAATTTCACTTAAGAATGTAATTTTTCTTCATATAAAGGGACTTCAGTAACTTTAGTGTCAGTATGTAATATCACAGGTATTATAGACAGATCAGATACAATTCATTAGAATTTTAACTATACATTTTAGTGTCCTAGCTGTATATACATTTTTAAAAGCCACCAATTTATTAAATTACATAACTTTTCCCACCTAATAGAAACTTACATGTGACTTTTATCAGAAAGCACCAAAATGAAGATTTACTATAATATGACAACATTATTGGAGAAACAATTATTTATATTGTTTTCTTTAAGCTTTTATATACAAACATGAAACTGGCTTTCACTTGTCATGCAGTCAATACTGCCCATTAGTTTTGTTCATGTGGATTCAGCAAACCTGTAGCATAAATGCTTGATTTTTAAAGTTTTGGCTTAGCTAGTTATTCTTGGAATTGGAACTCCTTATACTGAATCTATGACTTTAAAAAAACACCTTTTTTATTTCTTTAAGGTCATAGATAAGCACAAACCAACATTTACTACAAATCATAATCTTGTATTTAGAAAAACAAATTTAGTGTAAACCTACAGCATACATAATTGTTACAAAACCACAAAACTGAAGATTATATTCCTTAAACTCTCATCCAAACAAAATCTTTTTAAAAATTCCACATCTGACACAATGGAAAGCAACTGTAATGCCCTAAGGAATAGCAGCACCTGCAGGAAAAGACTCAGCCTTGCAACTGCTGCTACTATCAATTCATCACTTGATTCTCAAACATTAAGGCATTCCTTCTCCCCTTTCCTGTACACTCAATTGATGAAGTTGAAGAAAACAGAGCTTAGAGTGTTCATGCTGAACTCCCACAACTACACAGCTGAACTTCTCACATTTTCTAAAAAATACTGTCCTGCAGAGAACAGGCTTTACTACACATTCATGCAGCATCCTGCTCCTAGCGTGGAGTTCCAAATAGGATAACTGCTTTGTGATACATTTAACCTCTCTAAAAAAAAAAAAAAAAAAAAAGTCTGTACTTCTAAAAGATAATTACAATTAAACAAGAACACTAAAATAAAAGATACCTGCAATGTTTAACCCGCAGAAGGAAAAATACGACCAAGGCAAGAACATACTTCAACCCTTATTACAATTTCGTAGGCAAAAATACTTTAAATAACAAAGTAAAATATTAGTCACTCAACAGGATTTTCTTAAATTTTTTAAAATAAATAAATATTTAAAAATTACCTGAACTGTAATCCATGATTTAGGAACAATAATCTACCTCATTTGTCAATATTTTTCAATGTGTTCTTAATATTTTTAGAAAGCTTTTGATATTATGAAAAATAACTTAAAATTTCTTTGGCATGTTACTAAGCAACTAAAGGCCTGTCAAATAACAAGGGGAAAACTGTCTAGCTGGTTGATCATGCTGTGCTGGCAAGTTCTCAAATATCTGCTAAAGGTCAGATTTCCATTGCATGGAACCAATCAATGGAACTACACAATTCTCCTAGTGCTTTAAGAAGCTGAACAAAGAAGACTATTTTACATAAGTAATTACACATAACCTTCGCTTTGTGAAAAACTGTAGTGAAGTCTAGCTTTTTCTCACCGCAGAATTCATACATTTAAAAAGTGATTATAAAATTTTATTTGTATTTTATTCTACAATTATGTTTGTCATGTTCCCAAAGTATATATGCAAAATTCTACCTTCCATTTGGTAAAAATAAATAATCTATTTTACAATTTCACACTCCAAAAAAGTACTATATATCCAAATGAAATTTTAAGCATAACATAATATTTACAAATATGATTTTTATAAGTATGAAAATTGTAATAGAAGGTCCCTTAATTCAGTGAGAGTGATTAATTTTGCAACTAATTCATATTAGTAGATGGCTGAGTTAGTTTATAAGATATATTGTTAAAACTAAACTTGTCATAGGAACATTCAGATTTTTCTATGATCATAAAGACTGATGTCACCTACTTTGAAAAAATTTTGACCCAAATAATCTTGAATACAGTCCATACTCTATAAATCTGGGAATCTGACCAATTATTTAAACAACAGGTTACCACAAAATTATAGTTAAATATTACAAGAAGCACCTTCATTTAATGTACATATATAGATGAGGTACTACTTTATTGGGTTTCTATTTTTCAAGAGCAGAAATATTAAAGTTAAATTTAAAAGTTAGCTTTTTAGGGATGGTACATTTCCCTTCTAAGTACCACCGCTACGTGTTCATTACTTGAACTTCTGCCAAATTTTTGATAAACATATTGTGGTTATAAACTGATGATAAATACATAAAATGTGCAATTTTATATAAGCCTACCAATTATGAAATGTTTTAAATCTTTATTAAAATACTTTGCTAAAAGGTCCTCAGGAATTTAGTGAGCAAAATTTAAATGATCAATTAGCTATTTGAAGCTTTTTTAAACGAGCTTAATGTCAACATGTTCATGTAATGTCACATCTTCTGTCATTTAAAAATGTTAAAGCTACCAGCAAATACATAGATCATAACACCTTATCTGTGATTATGCCATATACTAAGTAACTTCCATCATATTATACATGTAAATTATTTCCTTCCAAACAATAAAAAATACAGAACTTAATTCTAACGAAACTATCAACTATTGTCAAGAAAAGTTGGGTCCTAAAGAATCCAATCCTTCAGCAAGACAACTAAAAGAGGCCAGGTATTGTCAAGTTAGAACCATACCGTTTTCCTGTGTAATACAGACAAGTTTTTATTTCTCAATGAACCCACTACTGCAATTTTTCTCTAATAACCTTCAATACTCTATATAGGCTAACATTTTAATTCTAAAGAAAAACTAAGATTTGTCAAATATGTTAAATATTTTCCAAGACTATTCCCAACATAGAAAGATAATGAGTTCCCAGGTAATGCTCATGCTACTAGTCTGGGGACCACACTTTGAAAATGACCATACTGGAGAATACCTGTAACATGCTTCCTGATAAAATATGTAACTATCTGGCACACAGTTTTCAAATCAATCTCCTTTTAAGAACACTTAAGAAACACAAATCGTTCAGAAATCTCATGATTTTCCACTGCTAAGAACATAACATCCAAATTAGGACTAGTATTGAAGTTATTACAAGAAGTGAAACCATTAGACTTTTAGTCTCAGTTTTCTTTGATGGCTCAAGGGAGACACTATACATATTTTTTAAAGCCATGCTAAAACTGTTCAATATTTTCTATGTACTTATGTATTAGACACTGCCAGGAGGTGAGTTATAAACAATAAAAGCTACATCTACCTAAAGGGCATGTATGTAAACAAATACAGAGGGTCCCCTACTTACTATGGTTCAACTTAAACGATTTTTTGACTTTATGATGGTATGACGGTGATACCTATTCAGTGGAAACCATATTTTGAATTTTTTATTATTATATTTATTGGGGTAACACTTTTCTTTATGACACTTTTCATACCTATAACCTCTACTTTACCACAACTTTATTAAGCCCATTAATGTAAAGAGCTAGCAAGTAATTACATGAGCTGAACACATAGATGGGGAAAAGGGACATTATTTTTAGTCCAATAATTGTGCTTGGAGAAACAAATCAGTCATTTCTAAAGGTATGTATTAATGCTTTAGGGCATGTCCACATACATTTAAAAATCAAAACATAAAGTGCTTAAGAATAAACCTAACAAAAACATAAGACCAACAGGAATAAAATCACTGCAGAACTTGAAAAAAAAAACCTCAAACACGTGGAGGGACATTCCATGTTAAAGTGCAGACTCAATAATGGAAAGGTGTGAATTCTTCCCAAATTTGTCTATAAAACTGTACAATTCCAGGGAAAATTATACAAGGATAACTGTGGGAAAAGGAAAAATGATAGAGAAAGTTACCAATTTTTTAAAATTAAAGACAATGATATATATTATACACATAATCAAGTGGGATTTATACCTGGAATGCAAGGATGGTTCAACATAGAATAAAAACCAATGTAATATGCCACATTAAAAGAATGAAGGGGGGAGGAAACACATGGTCATCTCATTTGATGCAGAAAAGGTATTTAACAAAATTTAACTCCCTTTTATGATAAAAATGTGCAACAAACTAGGAATAGAAGGAAACAACCTCAACATAATAAAGACCATATATGAAAACTGCACAGCTAACATCATACTCAGTGGTAAAGACTGTAAGCTCTTTACCTAAGATCAAGAACAAGACAGAATGCTTGCTTTTGCCACTTCAATAAAATATGGTTTGGAAGTTCTATATAGAAAATTAAACAAAACAAAAAAATCCAAATTGAGCAAAAGAAAAAATATATCTCTTTGCATATAACAGGATGTTATATGTAGAAAACTCAAATTTTCATACAGACTCAGGGAAAAAAAACTGATAAACAAATTCGCAAAGTTGCAGGATACACAATCAACATAAAAACTGAATTTCTATACACTAACAATGAGGTATCTGAAAAGAAAATTAATGAAACAATTCCATTTACAAAAGCATCAAAAACAATAAAATATTTAGTAATTAACCAAAGAGGCAAAAGCTTTTTACAGTGAAAACAAGTTGTTGAAAAAAATTAAAGACACAAACAAATGGAAAGACATCCTGTTTTCCTGGATTGGAAAACACAATATTGTTAAGATATCAATATCTTAACCCAAAGGGGCCTACAAATTCAATACAATCTATATCAAAGTTCCACTGACATTTTTTGCATAAATAGAAAAATCAATCCTAAAATTCATATGGAATCTCAAGAGAACCCAAATAGCCAAAACAATCCAGAAAAAGAACAAAGTTGGAAGACTCTCTTTTCCTGATTTTAAACTTACTACAAATATAAAGAAATCGAAACAGTATGATACTGGAATACAGACAGACAGAGACCAATGGAACGGAATAGAGAACTCAGAAATAAACCCTCACATATGATGTCAAACGATTTTTTTTGCCAAGGTGCCAAGGCCATTCAATGGGAAGAGAACAGTCTTTTCAACAAATGGTGCTGGAGAAACTGGATGCCTACATGCAAAGAATGAAGTTGAATTTTTATCTTGTACTATATACAAAAATCAACTCAAAAGGGATCAAAGAACTAGACACAAGAGTTAAAACTATGAAAGACAAAATAGGACACAAAAGCTTCATGACACTGGTTTTGGCAATAATTTCTTGGATATGACACCAAAAGTACAGGCAACAAAAGGAAAAAAGGAAAAATTGAACTATATCAACATTAAAAACTTTTGTGCAACAAAAGACACTATAAAATATGTGAAAAAGAAAACCACAGAGAAAGTAATTACAAATTAGGGATTAATAACCAGAATATATAAAGAAATCAACAACAACAACAAAACAATCAACCTAATTTTAAAATGGGCAAAGGACGTAAATAAACATTTTTCAAAAATGATATACAAATAGCCAATAAGCACATGAAAAGATCTCAACATCATTAATCATTAGGGAAATGCCAATGAAAACCACAATGATATACCACTTCACACTCATTAGGCTAGCTATTTGGAACACACACACACACCAGAAAGCTGCAAATATTGGCTAGGACGTGGAAAAACTGGAACCCATGTGCATTGCTGGTAGGAATGTAAAATGGTGCAGCTGCTGAGGAACACTGTATGGTGGTTCCCTACAACTCTAAACAAAATCACCATATGGTCCAGCAATTCCAATTCTGGTATATGCCCAAGAGAACTGAAAGTATAAACCTGAACAGATATTCATACACCCATGTTCATAGCAGCATTACTCACAATAGCCAGAAAGTAGAACTTGAGTTGTCAATTGTCCATCAACAGATAACCAGTTAAACAAAATGTGGAATGTACATGTAAGAAATATTATTCGGTCATAAAAATGAAGTTATAGTACTTGCTACAACATGAAGAACCTTAAACACTATAGTAAGTTAAATAAGCCAGACACTAAAGGACAAATAATTGTATGACTCCATGTATATGAAATACAGCCAAATTCAGAGACAGAAAGTAGATTAGAGTTGACCAGGGGCAAGGGTTAGGGGGAATGGAGATTACTTCATGAGTACAGAGTTCCTTTTGGGATGACAAATTTTGATGACAGATAGTGATGATAGTTGCACAAGGTGAATGTACTTATTACTACAAACTATACTTAAAAAGGGTTAAAATGCAAATTTTCTGTTATGTATATTTTATCACAATAAAAAGTTTAAAAAAAAAACCTAAATGCTACAATGTCCAACACATTTTTGAAAATGAAAAGTAATAAACAAGAGATTTGCTTTACCTGTTATTAAGATTCTATAAAACTGTGATTATTAGAACACTCTGGTCCTGCATTACAAGAAACAGAAAGATAATTGAAATATAACAGAAAGTCCATACACATTTATCAAAATATAGAAAAAGATAAAGGAGACATTTTGTATCAGTGTGGGGCAGTCAATGTTTTAAAATACAATTTTGGGTTGTAGGATTTCTTAAATAATGCACAAAATTCTGAAGTCAAAGGAAAAAAACTTACTAATCTTCTAAATGATAAGCAAAGCCATGAAAGGTAGTATGAACATTTAAAAACAGCAAGACTAGGGGCCGGCCCAGTGGCTCAGGCGGTTGGAGCTTCGTGCTCCTAATGCTGAAGGCTGCCCGTTTGATTCCCACAAGGTTGTGGGTTCGACTCCCACAAGGGATGGTGGATGGTGGGCTGTGCGCCCTGCAACTAACAAAGGCAACTGGACCTGGAGCTGAATGGCGCCCACAACTAAGATTAAAAGAACAACAACTTAACTTGGAAAAAATCCTGGAAGTACACACTGTTCCCCAATAAAGTTCTGTTCCCCTTCCCCAATAAAAATCTTAAAAACCAAAAAAAAAACAAACAAAAAAACCAGCAAGACTAGGGAAAAATGTCACATGTAAAAAAACCCAAAAAACAGGTATCTTAAGTATAAAAAGAGTGCCTATAGATCAGTAAGAAAATCATAAAACAGGCCAAAATATGAACAGATAATTTATATTTAAAATAATAATAATAAACCTAATAAATACATGAAGCTCAGAAACACATAAATGCAAATTAAAGCAAAGACCATTTTTTGGCCAATCAGGCGAAGATTATGACTGACAACATACAGTATGATAAGGGTTTGGGAAAACTGGTGCTCTTATAAACTGCAGGTAGAAGTATAAACAGGTTCAATCTCTATGGAGATTAGTCTGTTGTTTCAGCTATTAAAAATAATTTTGTACATGCACAAAGGCCCTTTAATCTACCTTCAGAAATATTCTTAAAGCTGGCAAATGGCACAAGTACTATGCTATTTATTTCACCCAACCACTCCCTAGACATACCACACATTTCTCAGTCTGATACTACAATTTGGCCCTGATCTTCAAATTATTTTTCTTGTTTCTCCAATTCGAATCTTCTGTGAAGCCAACTACTTTGCTTTTCCTCATTCCATTCTCCCTGCCAAAATTATTTTACCTCTCTTTTTGTATTCTAATTGCTATTCGTCAGGATTCAGAATAGTCTATTTCCTCATAAATGCATCTTTGAAATCTGTATTGCTTACTTTTGTGAATCCATGCAGATATCACTGCTTATCATCTATTAAGCATTGAAAATTGATGAGATAATACATGAAAAAATTTTACAGTTAAGGTTATACACCTTACAACTTGCAAATCTTAAACAGTACATGGCATATAACAGGTTCTCAAATATTTATTGGATAAAAACATTTATATTTATTCATTCAATATTCACTGAAATGATACTATATTTATTTAATATACTTTCTTTCACACAACCACCTTGTGAGATGGCCAAAGCAACTACTTATTATTTAAAATTTTCTTTTCACAGCTTTTACTTTATAATTAAGGGGAAATTAGTCATCATCTCCACAAATATACAAGTGAGATCAAAAATTATGGTGAATGTTTAAATTTTAAAATTACAGTAAGACATATTGCCATTAATCCCCCTCAAAATACTCCCCCTCACTTCGTACACACTTATCCCATCGTTCTTGCCACTTTTTGAAGCGTTTCTAGAAGTTCTCTTTCATGAAAGTCTTTAGTTGTGCTGTTATGGGTGCCTTGATATCCTGAATCAATTCAAAATGTTTTCATTTCATGGTCATTTTGACTTTGGGGAAGAGCAAGAATTCTTACGGTGCCAGATCCAGTGAATAAGGTGGATGAGGACACACTGTAATGTTTTTATTTGATAGAAATTGCCATATACCAGAAGTGATGTGTGACATGGAACCTTTCTGTTTTGATCACAAAATATGGTGAATGCTGCTGCCGAATGCCATCCAATAGAAAGGCAGGGATCTTCAACATGAGAGGCGGCACATCCAACCTTAGTAATAGTGTGTGACAAGTTTCAACTTGTTCAGTGTAGTCAGTTGGGTGTGAGTTACAGTTGAGAGAAGGTGTGTTTTAAAGTGTGCCATAAATCATCCTCCATTGTGACAACGCTCCGTGTCACACATCACTTCTGGCATATGGCAATTTCTGTCAAATAAAAACATTATGGTGTGTCCTCATCCACTTTATTCACCAGATCTAGTACCGTGAGACTCTGGCCCTTCCCCAAAATCAAAATGAGTCAGGACATCGAGGCAACCATGACAGCGCCACTAAACACACTCAGGAAAGAGGACTTCCAGAACTGCTTCAGAAGTGTCAAGAACAATGGGATAAGTGTGTTTGAAGTGAGGAGGAGTTATTTCATCAAGAGGGATTAGTGGCAGGCCAGCCCGACGGCTCAGTTGGTTGGAGCTGCATCCTCTCAACCACAAGGTTGCCGGTTCGACTCCCACAAGGGATGGTGGATTGCGCCCCCTGCAACTAGCAACTGGACCTGGAGCTGAGCTGCGCCCTCCACAACTAAGACTGAAAGGACAACAACTTGACTTGGAAAAAGTCCTGGAAGTACACACTGTTCCCCAATAAAGTTCCCCTTCCCCAATAAAATCTTTAAAAAAAAAAAGGGGGGGGGTTAGTGGCAATGTGTCTTTTAATATAATTTTCTTTTAATTTAAACATTCACCGTATTATTTTATCACACCTTGTAAATGTCTGTTTATATATTTCAAAACCATTATGGAAAGATGGGACACAAATAGTCCATATTCATTATTTATTCCCTTCATTCAAATGAACAATGAAAAATAGTTTCCTTTAAAATAATTCACCTTGGTATAAAATATAAGAGATTTTGAAAGTTAAGGCAATAAAACATTTTAGGGGATAAAATGCTCTAAAATATGATCTATATAGTTTCATCAATGCAGTTTTGAAGAAGAAAAAGACAAACCAAAATAATAGTATGATACCAACACACTACACTGGAACAGTTTACCAATTTTAAATTGTTTCAGTTTATATACTTTAACTAGTACTGTATTGCCTTGGTGCTAAGAGTCAATCTAAGGAATAACAATGTACGGAGGAAAAGAATCTTACAATAAATACATATAAGGCCATTTTAAATTAAATGGCAATGCATAATTTTATCCATACATTATACATTAACATACTACTTCCTTCTTTGCTATTCCTGAGCCTAAAAATGTTTTCTGAATCTTAAATTCATAATTTTGACAGATGGATCAGTTGTTTCAGCTCTGAAGTGACAATCTTTCATAAGACATGAATTAGTCACACAGACCTCTCCTAGCTTTGAAAAATTCTAAAATCTATTCTATGAATGCTGACTTAGTCTCCACTGCATGTTCTACTGTTTCGACATTCTCTGGCATGTGACAAGAAATCTCCTACATTTACAATATACAATTTTCATACAAATGTAGCAAATACTAGAAGACACCTGAAATGATGAAGAAGCCAAATTCAACTTAAAATTTAAACACCTGCCATAAAAGCAATGTAAATAATCCCAACTAAAGAGATAATAGATGAACAGATACCTTCACCACAGGTTTAGGGCAGGGGGTAATTGAAGCCATTCAAAGGGTTAGTAATGAAGAAACTTTTCATAATAACACTAAGACGTTATTTGCCTTTTCCACTCTTATTCTCTCATGAGTGTAGAGTAGTTTTCTACAGGCTTCATGTAGTGTGATAGCACTGTTCTGACAGGTAACTGAATTTGTGCTTGTTCGTTATAACTTCTTATTTTTAATTCTTAATACAGTAAAAATCAATAACCCACAAAAATCAAAGCTCTATGGGATCCTCAATAATTTTAAAAGTTTTAAGGGATACTAAGACTGAACGGTTGTATACGACCAAGATCAGATCACACACTTTGCAGGTAGACTGTTATCAGTATATGCCACTTGATATTCTGCTTAGTGGTAAACAAGTTGCTTTTAACATGAACTATAAGAAAACTGTGCCTTAATTTCAGAAACATTAAAATGTGGAAAATGTACATCTTAAAATCAAAGAAAAGTGGCATTTCTAGATTCATGAATAATGTATAAAATATTGTTAAATTGGACTTTGTTTTTCACGAACACAAATAGAATAATAACTTTATACATCATTTGATTCAATAATAATCTGTTTTCTCATTTGACTCAGCTCATGCAACACCAATACCATTTTTAACAAAAAATAGGTCTAATATCACTTTGACATCAGAAACTTTTTTTTAATTTCATAAACAGATTACAGTATTTTAAAAATTTAAAAATTCCAACAAAAGATTTGCCAAAGCACTGCAACAGTTTAATAGGTGATTACTGAATTTTAAATACCAAAGGATAGGGACAAGATGGACACCTAAACACTAGAAAATGGAGTTTGGACTTTATCAGATAAGCAAAAGAAAAACTATTAAAGTGAGCTGAAGGGAAACTCAGGATGAGTAATTGGTCCACACTGAATAGAACAGACTGGAAAAGAAACAAATTTGAAGGTAAAAATATCATTAAATCCATGCCAGGAACAATGAAGGTTTGAACCCAGTGGTAGTACAAACTCAAAAAAACCGGACAGGGAGGACAGGGAGAGCAGACTGCAATTTGAAAGAAGAAATTTGTAGAATTCAGTAAATACCTACATTCTAGGTGGTGAAAAGATAAAAGATGAAGTAGTTTTCAGACCCAGATGAGACTTCAAGATAAGTCTCAGATGGGAAGCTGATTTTCAATGAATAAGTTACATTTTAGACACATTATATCAGACGCAAATGGAGGACACTTATGTAAAGACATCAAAGGGCGAGATGGTGGATTCAAAATGAAGGCCAATGCTTAAGATGCAGATTTGTGAGTAATGATGCAGAAAAGTACAAGAAAACTCTCCAAAGGTAATAAGATTGAAAAACACAAAACACAGTAAGCAAAGGACTGAATCTCTGATACTAATAAGAAGATGGGAGGAACTGTAGTAAGGAGAGGACCTGACTAAAAAAATCAAGAAAAAGCAAAGGTTCAGAGAGAGTATGTATCAAAGCAATAGGAGGGAGTTAAAAAAAAAAAAAATTCCCCAATAAATTTAATAATAAAAAAATAACAAAAAGATTAAAGTCTGTGAATTACTAACCATTTGGAGAAGCAATACTGACTTCTTTTGATGAATTTGCATTCTGGGGTATTTTCACCAAAAAATTAAATGTAGTTGATCAAAACTTGTAAGTACATGAAGAAATATATATTAAATTATTTCAAGGCCCAATATTGTAGCCTTGGAATATTTATTTTTCTACCTCAATTAGTCCAATCATGGAAATCCAAATCCTGTGAACTCATCTTGATCATACAAAAGAAACACTAAAAAGAAATCCCATTATTTAGAGGAAAATTTTGGTCCTGGTAATATAACACAATAGGTATGTCATAAAGAAAAGTTTCGTTAACTCAGAAGTAAAAACTTTTGGGACAGACCTGAAATTTATTTTTGCTTAATAAACACTTCATTCCAAGACAATACAGGTAAAAACCATTAACATCACAATTCTAGAATTAAAGAATAGGAAAAATTCTGGATCTAGATCAATTCCATTCTAATTCTAGAATTGTGATGTTAACGGTGTGTGCAGCTTTAAAAAATTATTTTTATGTATATAAAACAAAATCTAACTTTCTAAATCATTTAAAATTAATAAATTTGATTTTGTATGTCAGGAAGTATGCTTATAAACCCATTATAGTTAAGAAATTTCAGGAAAGAGTTATTATTTCAGAAATTAACAAAAAATGGCAACCTTTACTTTTTAGGTCATATTCTATAAATGTTGTATGTTTCTACTCCGTCATTGTTGACCAGATAAATAATATTGGTACACTGTTTCTTATCTGTGATTTGTTAATGATTCATCCAGAAAATGTGACTGACTGAACTTTTTCTTTGGATTACATATTTTTAATACATTGCAAATTTCAGGTACAGTGTTTCATCTATATTTGTTCAAAACAGCCTAATATAACTGATTTTAGTAGTGCGTCTTGAAATTAGTTTGAGTAAATAGGAACTGTGTATAAGTATGTATAGAGATATGTAACTGATCGCTTAAAAAAACCTTAGGTTTCACTGAAACATTTCTCAAAAATACTTTTAACAATTCACTTGATTTATAGTGTGAACCTCGGTTTTCTCATTTATCAAAACAGTGAATGGAATTGATCTAGATCCAGAATTTTTCCTATTCTTTAATTCTAGAATTGTGATGTTAATGGTGTGTGCAGCTTTAAAAAATTATTTTAATGTATGGGATACACCTGCACACAATAAAGCAGAACATATCATCCTTCTTGAAAATCATCACTGAAGTTATTCAAAATTGACTTAATGAAAGTGTAATGTCTTAACATCAAATAACAAAGGCCAAGTGTGTCAAGAAAATGCCTATCTTTCATACTCTTTCAAAAAAAATGTAATGAAATATTACCATGTGTATCAGCTAACATGCTTTTGGTTCCAAAGAAAAGAAAAACCAACAAAAACAAAACAAATACTTAATTCTTCCATAATGAAAAATCCTATAAGTGAAAATTCAATAGTGGTACTTAGGCTTCAGAAAACAATTTGATCAGCCACAGTTTTCTGTTGACTTCAACTCTACAAGCCTCTGTATGTCAGCTTTGCCTTCAAATTGGTTTACCTTAAAAGCAGAAAAATTGCTGTGGCAATTCCACACTCATACCCTCGCAATAATATCCTTGTCTTCATTCTGATTGGACCTATTTAGAGCATGCACTCATCAACGTAGCCAGAAGTGTTCACTTCCCTGATTGGCCTACAAATACATGGCCCACGCTTTGGTCAAACCATACCACAGATAATGGATATTGGGGAAGTAACCACTAAGGTACACAATGCCACAAAACAAAAAAAGATTTAAAATTACGAGTAATTAGTAATACATAACTTGAGATGGTTAGTATGGATTACAGTATTCAGGAAATTTATGATATGCACTCATTTATTTACCATTCAATGAATATTTACTAAACAGCTATGTAAATGCTAGGTACTGTACTAAATAGGTAAAGGGGAAAGAAAATGAATATGAGTTTGAGTATTGAATACATTCTTTGTACGTAACTTGGAATTGTCAAAAGTATATAAATCTATAAACATAGGAAAATAGCCTATATTCTTTCAATTACATTGTAATATCTAGATATTTTTACTTTTAAATATGATGACATCCCTATATGAAGAACAGAATTCTCATGGTAAAATGTCGTTAGTCCAATTACCCCAATGAATGAAAAAATTCTCTGTTTTAGATTAATGGAATCAAAAAATGTGCCAGAATGTATATATAACAGGTCAAAGGGGAAAAGGTACATCCGTTCTTTAATTTTACACAGAAACATACAATTCACACCATTTACTGAGTGAATACCTCCTTTTAAAATCAGGTAATGGTCATAAATACACAAATTACATGCCATAGCTACAATTTACATACTCATTTTATTGCACCTAAATCTTTAGGACTAACAACAAATTCAAGAGAGGGCAAAATCAGTCTATGTATTTTCAGTCAGAAATAAAAGTCTTCCTACCTAGCAACTAAACCAATTTTCCCTATGGTTCAACTTATCCAGATCATACTAAACAATAAAATAAAAATCATTCGTTCATTCAATATTTTGTGAATAAGCTGGAAATTACCCTTATCAATACTGCAAGACCATGTTATAAATTTCAAACTTACCTAAAAAATTATACTAACAAAACTTAAAAGGAAGTCAAAAGTTACCAACTCAATATGATACTTAAATGAAGAGACAACTGAGCAGAAATGTATAGTACTAAAAATATATTAAATCTATAAACACAGGACTTCCTTATAAACAAATCAATCATAAATCACTTTAAATTTCCTAAACACGAATACTTTATTTATATTTAAGACACACAAGATGTGCAAAATAACTTTTATTTTCAGTTACACAGTTTAGAACAGTTTAAGATCTACATTCCAAGGTTAGCTACTCCTCATTAAATTACCGTAACAAAATTCCTCCAAATACAGAGGGTGCCAAAAAAATGTACACGTTTTAAGAAAGGAAAAAAATATATTAAAATTGTAATACTCAATATATACCAATAACAAAAGATGAATATAAGTCACGTTTGACTTCTGCAATTACAAGAGGTGCTCAAAGTGGTTACCATCAGCGTCCAGACTCTTCTGATTACGGGAAATACTGCTTGAGCACAGATAACATCTCTTAAAATGTGTATGCATTTTTTTGGCACCCCCGACCCCCAGTATAAGCAAATATATGTGTTTGGTCTATGAAAAACAATATAATTTGTTCCTTTTGGGTATTAAAAAAAACCTGACACATTTTTTTTAAATACTCACATTTCAGACAAGGTAAACTTGAAACAATGTTGCAATCACCCTAAGCATCAAGGGAAGGTGGTTAGATGAATGACTGGATGGATAATAACCAAGTAAATAAACGGCTGATAGATTATGAAATGTAAGTAAAACAAAGAGTAAATCAATTTTTGCTCTTTAATAAGTATGACAGTATTATTCAATATTATGCAACAGTACTTCTCAACTGCCAGCTTTCCTTCCATGATACTTCCAGAAAAGTTTCTCAAGAAGTAAGGCAGTAAAAAAAAAAAAAAGAAGTAAGGCAGTAATAATGTTCAACATGTATCCCAGGGCAAAAACCTTCTAAATGATGGGGCTAAAAAAATTCCAACATGATAAAGGCTCACAATATACTTTATATAGGCTCACAATATACTTTATATATTTCAACTTCTTCAACAACTTGGTCCTCCTGAATAAAAGGGATTCAGATAAAATCTTTCGTTGGTTAATGTAATTCCAATAGATAGCCCAGAAGGTTTTCAAGCCATTTTATTAAGTCACCAACAAACGTAGGTGAAATTATCAAAGCATAATTTAGGAAAAGTTCTACATTAAGCTCATTTACTTAAGAGATCAGAGAGTGATATCACTAAAACTTCAGGCATGAAAAACTACAATTTTAGCCATAATTTATTTTTATCAAATCATATATGATCGTACTATAAAGGAATATTTTTGCTACCATGGTCTGGTGGGCAGAATGCCACCCCAAAGACACTTATGTCCTAATACATGAAACCTGTAACTATGTTACATTACATGGCAAAGGGGAATTAAGGTTCAAATGGAATTAAGGTTGTTAATTAGCAGATGGGGAGAGTATTCTGGATTATCTGGGTGGGTCCATCATGATCACAAGGGCGTTTAAAAGTGGAAGGGGAAGCAGGAGAGTCAGAGGGAGAAGTGACCAGAGAAGAATGGTCAGAAATACAACACTGCTGGCTTTTAAAGAAAAAGAGGGTCATGAGCCAATAAATGTGAACTGCTTCTAAAAGCTAGAAAAGGAAGAAAAAACAAATGGATCTCCCCTAGAGATTCCAGAAAAGAACATAGCCCACTGAGACCCATGTGAGACTTGTCATCTCCAGAACTGTAAAATAATCAATTTGTATTTTTTAAATATGGTTGTGTTAGTTAACAGCAGTGATAAGAAATTAATGCACTAGGGAATTCCTCATACATAAGACCAAATAAAACAATAACTTCTGAAATAAAGTATTCCCTAAACTACTTTCAAGTTTTGATAGTGACCCTTCCAAACACGTGCCATAAGTACGTATAGCGAAGATTTCTAATAAATTTGCTAATGCTAAACTGTTCTGAATTTCATTAATTTAGGAAACATGAATAAAAAAATGAATGTAAGTGTCTGGGAGTTAACTCTAACACTGTAGGTTCTAGGCTGAAAAAACTCAGATTATACTATAACAATTTTTAAAAATAAAGACTGTTAGATAAAGAAAAACTCAAAGGTTCACATAATTATGGTTCAAAACACATTTTTTTCTTTTTTTGAGGTAATATTTGCATGTAGTGAATGCAGAGATATTAAGTGTACAATTTAATAAGTTCTGACATATGTATACACATCCCTGTAACCAACCATCAAAATATAAAACATTTCCATCACTTGAGAAAACTTCTTCCTGTTCTTTCCAGTCAATCCCTACCATCCACATACATTTTTCATTTTTAAATATCCAGCTTAATACCTTACCTTTTACAAACATGATATATGTAAACCTCTCTTTATATTATTTAAATTTCCATGTAAGAAAGTTTTGAATATATTTAACTTTGATAACTCGAATGTCACCAATAATGTTCATAATTTAAAACTGTAGTTTTCTAATTTTCATGAATCTAAAACAAAATGCTGTAGAAAAACAAAATATCACTTCATGTTTGTCTTGAATATTACTAAAATGCTTAATTATACTCCAACTAGCTTCTACATAAAAGCCAGGACAATTTCATATCAGAGTAAAAGGAGAAATAAATTCAGCACATGCTTTTTACACAAACATACAAAAAGTTATTGAATTGCCACAATTGTAGCACAATTAAGATCAAAATTCTTTTTAAGTAGCATTTTTTCTTCTTTTCAATGAGAATAACCAATAAAAAATTTCAAAATTCTTCTAGTCTGTTTTCTACTTTACAGTATCAAGTCAGCATTAATACATGCCGCATGACACCCTATCATTGATATACTCGTATATAGTCATGAAACAAGGTTTTACAAAAAAACACACACAGAAATTCCAACAACAAAAAAATAGGTATGTACATGTACGGATAGATATTAAAGTGAACCTGGAATTGTAAATCCATATATATATATACAAGGAAAAAAATATTCCCAAGTTTGAAAATTTCAGTGAAAATTAAAAGTCCCAGGGCACTACCAATAAATTTCATGGATTACGTACTGGTAAACTGACCTTTCGAAGCTTAGTCAATGTCTTGCCTCTCTCTACTCTGCCCCCTTACCTTCAACCTGTCACCCAGTGAAAATGGCTTGGAACACTGACAGAGCATATCACTTCTCGAAATCGTACACATTCCTACATTACTGAAAGAAAATACTGGCAGTGTCATGCGTAAGGCAAAGGAAAGCAAAGAAAAAGATAACGGTTCAGCAGGCCATTTAACACTTTAATTTACAATACTTTCTGCTTCATTCAATAGTAAAAAAAAAAAAAAAAGGAACGGATGGTTCTAAAAGCATTATTCACGTCTACCAAAAAACCCCAACACTATGGAAAAAACAAACAAAAGGAAGGTACAAAGACAGATAGGAAAAATGAAGGGGGGAGGGAGGGAGGAAAGGAAAAAGGGAGAGGTTAATTTCTAGTCTTCCAAACCCAAAATTTTCATTTTCATCGTTTCCAGTTAGGAATCCAAACATCTACTTGTAGAAAGAAGTTGAATCAGAGCACCAATGCCACGGCCTTTGCCAGGAAAGCACACAATAATCCTAGTACCGACTGGAAAACCAGAGATCTGTTTCTTTCCGTTTCTCTCTGCCCTTCAGCAACCTTACAGTAAGTTTCAAGTCTCCAATCTCTGCAGCAGTAAGACTTTTGCGAGAAAGAGATGCTGGTGAAGCTGCCCGCTACTGCCACGAGAGTCCGCCCCACCCGCCATGCCCACCCCACCACTACACACACCTGCCCGCGCCGCGCCGGTCTTGCAGCCCCGCCTTTTGGTAAGGTGTCCGCGGCCGCCCGGGAGCCGCAGGGGAAGCTACAGCCGACCCCCTCCAAGACAGCGGCCGAGGATCCGAGGCCAGGGCCTGGGCGTACGCCGGGGAGTCCAGGTCGGTCACCGTTCCCGTCGGGGAAGCTACTCTCGGGGAGGCGGCGACCCCGTCATTTGTGGGCAAAGCCGCCGTGAGGTAGTAAGAGGGGCGTGACCGCCGCTTGGCCGGACTCAGCTAAGATGTCAGAGGTAAGCCCTCAAGGTGCGGGTATGAGAGCGGGGAAGCGGGCGCAGACTGGGCGATTGAGGGGTGCCGCTCTTACCGCCAGGTCCGGATTGCGGCTGTCCCTATGTGACACAGCTCGGATGACCCCCGCTCGCCAGCCCCGCCAGCTGCGACCGCTCTGCCCGCGCTCCGGCCGCGCCTCTTCGCCGACCGCCACGCACAGGAACCGCTTCCCCACCAGCTCCGGCCGCGTCTCCACCGCCATAGTCGACACTAGCGAAGCGGACGCTGCCTTATCCACTGCGAGGGAACCAACGAAACCCCGCGCCTACCGGCCGCCCATGCTAAAGAGAGCGAACCAGAGGACAGCCGCAGCCCCGCGAGCGAACGAGCGCGGATTCGGGGGCGCACCCGACGCTCTGCCCAGAAGGGCACAGCGACCTCGGTCTCTCGCAGTCCTACTCAACACTCCCTGGACTCCCTGACTCGCAGCCTCTCGCTGCAGCTCCACACATAAAAAAACCAAACTGACAATTCTCCACACAGCGGTCGGAGGCCCGGAGGCAGCCCCGGCGGCCGCCGCCACAGCGCCGTGGCCAGTACTACTCCGCCTCCCCATCCACTAGCGATCTGCGAGCGCGCAGCGCGTCTCCTTCCGCCGGCGCGGGCGGGGTGAGGGAGCCGCGAAAGAGGGTCCCAGGAACCACCGCAGACGGAAAGTAGTACCCGACGCTTTGGCGGTCGCTGCGGGACCAGCCGGGCTACGAAGTAAAGAGGGGCGGGAGAAGAAAATGCTCTCTTTCAGGAACACTATGAGGAGCGTTTGAAGTCCACCTTTCTACTCGTCGCTCCTTCAGAAGTGGGGGTGAGGCCAAAGTGAAGTATGCTGGTTTCCATTCTAGGTGACAAAACAAACTCCACGTTAAAGGCCGCATCTCCAGAGCGATGATTTTAGAACACAAGGCCCCCGCCGTATGAGTTAGCGGAATTTTGCCTGAATTAAGAGTCCTGTAGTCCCAGCAGCAAAGCAGAGCAACACTTTTAACTGAAAACAGTTCACGGAACTCAGTTACTGCAGAAAAACAGTCCACGATTTTAAATGAAAATGAAGAAAACACTGCCATCCTTTCATTCTTCCCGTTTGCGGAGATGCTAGTTACGTGTTTGAGCTTTACACCTCGCTACTGCTTAGTTGTAAGGACGCCAAACTCTTTTGTCAATATCCTTAAAATTCACAAACGCCCGTTTGAGTACTTTTGATACAGTACTAGTACATACCTCAAACTCACTGGTCAGATAATAAAAACAGGGAACAGCTCTGGATTCAGTTATTAGAAAATACCGTGGAAAGAAAAGGATTTTAGCCAATCACAGATCAGAAAAATAAATTATGTTTACTTCCCGTCCAATCACAACAGGACTTTGTAACCCATACACACACAAATCTCAAACTTGGAACAATTAATCCTTTGGTCCAACCCTTGAATCTTTATAAATCAAACCTTATAGATTTCGATTTCAGTTATATTTTATGTTTTTAAAAGGTAGTTTTTAAAATTTGACTTTTCCTGGGCCACTAATGATTATAATCAACTACAAAAATCTAGCCCAATAAAAACTTACTCTAAATTTTGGTTTCTTAGAGGCATTCCTAAATCTCTACTCCAAAAAAAGAAAAGTTACCTTTTTAAAGGAATTTACATGAGTAATCTGAATGTTCAAAATAAACATAAGGCTTTTATGTGCTTTCTTAGAAAATCCAAGCTGAGTTGTTAGAAGTGGGAAAAACATGGCCACCGCTAATAGGTAAAAAACCAAAATTCAAGGAAGGTAGATTTTTAATCATTATGGTCTATTTTGCTAATCTAAAGACCAAATACGCAATTTTAATATATCAACAATGGAAACCTGTTTCCACAATGCATACTGGCAAGTTGAGATAAAAATTTAATTTTAGGCGTCCAATTTTATTCCTAGGCCCACTCTTACTACCTACTGCATAATATTATACTTAGCAAATCATCTTGAGAACTACAGACTTACATTTCTAAAATCTCAACTTGGATTAAGAAGCCAGTAAAAAAACCTGGTGGAAATAACCTAACATATGGAAAGAGAAAAGACAGAGTAAGATCTGAATTCAGATACCGAATTATTAATGATTTGCTTTGTGATCTTAGGCATGACACAACTGTTACAATGGAAATGCCTGCTTCCTAATCTTAATGATATTCTAGGAGCGAGCAAGTGAGTAAATATAAAGTAGTTTGAGAAAACAGATGCAAATAACACTATTATTACATAAATTCCATTCACTAAATTATATTTTTCGAGTATAGGTTGTCAGGTTGCCTTACATAAAATTGCTAGTTCATTTCAATTTTGTAGGCAAACTCCTCTAAATGGACCCCCCTAGGAACCCTCACTACATGTTGAAAGCTGTCCTTTTAAGCGTTCTGGAAAGCATGAAAA